>NC_045739.1:225939-228182 GCF_008692095.1 Etheostoma spectabile | reverse complement strand
ATCCCGGGGTCTGAAATAAAGTTTATTATTAAATTAACAATTCGCTGTAAACCTTGACCCCATTGCTTCTCTTACATTTATTCTCAGTATATAATAAACTCTCCAAAGACACTGCTGCTTAAATGACATGAACATAATGTATAATACTCCACCCAAAACACGTTTTATCAACCCTCTGCACAGAGGTCATAAAACCTCTGCAGAATAGCGGCGTGGTCCCGGGGATCATGGGGGGTGGGTCACAGTGGAGTCCATATTTCGACAAAATTATGACGTTTGAAAAATAATGAGCATGGTGGTCAGCGGAGACCAGATTTATGTCGTAGGAGTGGATCGGGACACTTACACAGTGTGTGATGCTCAAAGATCACTTCAATGTTGAGATTATATAATCTCAATGCAAGTATTTACGTAAGAACATCAGCTGAACTTGTGAAACTGTACATTTGTTCTTCAGTAATGATCTATGACAGATGTCAGGTTTACTGCTCAGCGGGTTAAAGAGTGAAGCTGTTAACTTAAAAGCCCAAAGACAAAAACAAGCTCGATGAGAAATGTATAACATATAAATATCATGGGACAAAGTGATACAAAGAGAATCACTTTTAAGTATATTTAAGGATGGATGATTGGTGAGAATGTCAGAAGGAGAATGGAATTGTGAAGTCAAAATTTTCTTTTTTTATATGTATATATGGATGTATAGGGCTGTCCCTCATTACAATTTAATTGAGTTAATTGCATAAGGGTCCTAGTTAACTTGCTAGACACACATTAATCACACATTTTATCGTTCTACATGTACTTAAAAGAGATATTCTTTGGTATTGTGTGTAGTGAAAAATACGTCACAACATTTCTAATATGATGCTCTTGTTGTTAGTTCTAGTAGGCATACTGGGACTACCATAGGTGGGGTGTCCCACTGACCTTTAAATACTGGTAAAAGAAAAATTGTCAAATTATAACTGCAAGGTCCCTTATAAAAACTTGTGTTTGAGATGTTGGTTGGTTGGTAGGCAATTGAACTGGTCAGGACCCAGTTTCCAGGACCATCTTAAGACTGAGATGATCTTAGAATGGGTCATAGATCTCTTAGCCTCAAAATGCATTTGGGGAACTGGGTCCTGATTCAGATATCCCACCGGTCTGGTTTTACTGGAAAGGTTTGTACACTGCATTCAGTTTTCAGTAAGAGTTGGATTCCCTGATAGGTTTTCTTCCTAGCATACCGAGCATCTTGCTGAGCACAGCGTTGTGCAGGTCCGGGTTCTGCACGGCAGTCGCTTTCTCTGTCTTTGGCCCAGACCATGAAGGCAGTTCATGGGCCTGCGGATCCTCTGCTCCACCCCCCACAGCCTTCCCATCGCCGGCCTGCAGACACACTTCCTGCCTGGTCAGCTCCGGACTCGTCCCCCTGAACTGGGCGTCAGAGAAATCCTCGCTTCGGTTCTCCCTATCTCCCGGTTCCAAGGCCATCGGGAGAACCGCAGTCTCCGGAGAGGTTCTGCTCAAAACCTATTTCAGAATCAGATGCAGGCTCGGGTCCCGGACGCCCAGGGGCCCCGAGAGACATCCGGCTGGCATGCAGAAGAGTCTCCCTCGACAAGCTGGGATCGGTTAAATTCATTCCAGAACCGGGCTTGGATTCAACTTTTCAGTCCAAGCTAAATCCTGCAAAGCGTCTGTCTCAGTTTGTTGGGTTGCAAGTTCTGGAAAAAATTTGCAGTCAAAATGTTTCGGTTGACAAAGAGAAAGATCAAGAGAGGATTTTGATGGATTTGGAGCACAAATCCCAAAGCAAAGCATCGAGATCTGAGAGGAGCTGGAAGACGAGAAAGAAAGAGAAAACATACAGTTGTGGTGCAGGATATCCCCCTGTAAATGGTCCACATGACTCTGCCTCTTTCTTTTCTTCACTCTTTTTCTCTCTCTCAAAAGACAACAGTTGGTGTTGGGAGTGTGTGGTGCGGCGGTTTGTCCAAAGCTTGGTCCCCTCCGTCAATAGGGCCGCCCCACTCGCCTCTCTGTCTGTCTGCCCCTTTCAAAGTTTTGAAACTTGTGGCCAGATTTAACGACGCCACGCGGAGTATATATACCCCGCCTGACCAATCACGTAAATATAGAGCCGGGGATTTAACCAATGAGATGCCAGCGCGGCCGAAGGAAAGGGACGAGTGGTGTGAGGGAGATAGAGCAAAGGAGGGGAGGGGGGCAGGTCCAAGCACGGCCTCCCCCTCTTT
>NC_045739.1:210939-220939 GCF_008692095.1 Etheostoma spectabile | reverse complement strand
AAATTTTGACTTCACAATTCCATTCTCCTTCTGACAATTCTGTCACCAATCATCCATCACTTAAATATGACTTAAAAGTGATTCTCTTTGTATCACGTTTGGTCCCATGATATTTATATGTGTATACATTTCTCATCGAGCTTGTTTTTCTTTGGGCTTTTAAGTGTTAACAGCTTCACTCTTTAACCGCTGAAGCAGTAAACTGACATCTGTCATAGATCATTAACTGAAGAACAAATGTACAGTTTCACAAGTTCAGCTGATGTTCTTACGTAAAATAACTTGCATTGAGATTATTAGAATCTCAACATTGAAGTGATCTTTGAGCATCACACACTGTGTAAAGTGTCCCGATCCACTCCTACGACATAAATCTGGTCTCCGCTGACCACCATGCTCATTATGTTTCAAACGTCATAATTTTGTCGAAATATGGACTCCACTGTGACCAACATGAATCCACTGGGACCACAGCCGCTATTCTGCAGAGGTTTTATGACCTCTGTGCAGAGGAGTTGATAAAAACGTGTTTTGGGTGGAGTATTATACATTATAGTTCATGTCATTTAAGCAGCAGTGTCTTTGAGAGATTTATTATATACTGAGAATAAATGTAAGAGAAGCAATGGGGTCAAGGTTTACAGCGAATTGTTAATTTAATAATAAACTTTATTTCAGACCCAGGGGGATCCACATCAAAATAAAAACATATACAAACACAAAAAAATACAAAATACAAAAAAATATATGTATGTTTATTGATTTTCAAGAAAAAGAATAAGGAAAGTAAAGAAAAAGAAAAACCTAACAAAGAACACTAAATATACTGAACATATAGAACACACATCTTGGATTACAACAATATTCCATGGTCATAGTTAGGATGGATACTATAAACAAAATCATCTTAAGGTAATAAAGTCATAATCACATACATCAGTATGATCACATAGTAATTTGCACAGTGAGGTTTTATAAAAGAGTCTATGGGTTCACACTTTGAAGGTGAGTCAGTATCGGGTCCAATGTCTCATCAAACGTCTCCTCTGTGTTACGGGGGTATGAGGATCGGACCCAAATGCAGTGAGGAGGAGGCAGGCAGGAGTAGGACACAAAAAGTTTTATTGTCAAACAAAAAACGTAAGCCTCGATGGAACGAACATCAAAATCAAGGAGGAAAAGGGGGATTCCCAAAAAGATTCAAAAACAAACAATAACCAGGATCAGGAACAGGAACGAAATAGGAACACTGCAACAAGTGACGTGAAGACAGGGGAACAACCAGAATGATACCGACAAGAGACAAAGGAAACACAGGGGGTAAATACAGAGGTAACGAGGTAATGGGGAACAGGTGAGACGTCAGGTGGATCACATTAGGGCGGGGCAGGACAATCAGACAAACAAAGTAAAGCTAGACTAAACGAGACAAAACAAGACAGGAAGCTGACTACCAAAATAAAGCAGAAGCATAACAAACACACACAGGGAAACATAAGACAGAATCTATGACACCAGACTAGGGAGAAAACCGGGACGAAAACACAGGGAAGGCCAAACGGGAAAATAACCCCCAAACAAAAACCCCAACCCACAACACTCTGTCTTCATTATGACATCTCAATCTTTCCAGATGTTAAGTATTTGACAGTTCTCGCAGCCACAAACATTATGAAGGCACAGAATCCATTTTCCATACTCGTAAAATTAACTTGTTGGCAAACACCATCCCAAATTAAATGGCTCTTCTTTCAGAGTTATTGATGGAGGAGAGGACACCTGTGGCCCCCAGGATTGCTACCAAGGGGCCGGGTGTGCATTGATAATTTTGCCATAGACAGGACTGATGCAAACTAACTAAACTGATGATTTCCCGATTTTAATTCATGTTAATTAGTTGTCAGTGTATTGAACATCTTCATGTTGATGTTGATGAAAAGTACAACAAAGTAAAAATAGATTTTGTGTAGCGGTTTTGATGGGCTAGTTTTTGTGTTACTCAAGAGAGCAACAGGCTCTTTTTAATATTAATCTGCTTCAAATAAATACAACGTTACACAACAAAACAGTGCAATCAGAATCTGCTGAGCTCATCTGCAGCTGGAGATTTTCATATTCAAACCATCAAGTGCGTCTCAACTCAAATTAGGGTTGGGTGATATGGAGAAAATCAAATATCATGATTCACAACCAAACCTCAATGTCGATAATTCGACAATATCGCAGGGTTGTCTATTGGTGCCTTCACAAAATATTATCACAATAAGGTTTTATGAATAATATTTAGTAATGTGAATATAATGACTAAGTGGGTAAAAAAACATTAGAACAGCTAGAACTTCAGAAAATTGCATCCATTCAGTGTAATGCAGCCTTAAAAACCAGGAAAAGACAATATTTGAGATATTACGATACCCAAAATCTAAGACGAGATCTAGTCTTGTATCACATTATCAATAAAATATTGATAAATTGCCCAGCCCTACCATGAATCATGGCAATTTGGGCCTGAGCAGCTTTTAGACCTTTTGACGTTACAGACTGCAAAAAAATGTTATAATAACTGTAGTACAGCTAACAATGAGAACAGCATTGTGTCATTGTTTTTTTCCATCACTGCTGTATGATTAAATCAGACCCAACAGGCCTTCAGGGGATCACCAGGATGTTCTGGCATCCTGGGGCCACAGTAGAACCTTAAACGTGTACACTGACATTAAAAATACAGATTTAGTGCCAACAACACCAACCACTGGTAGATTGATTGTGATCATCAATTTCTCCATTAAATTATACGCAGAAAGGTCCTCTTTCTTTTCTCTTCTACGATAGTAAACCAAATACCTTTGGGTTGGTTGGACCAAACACTTAATTAATAATCAAGAAAATAATTGTCAGATTAATCAATGATAAAATAATCCTAGAATCTGCTGTTGGATGATGATGCTGATGATGACTCTGATGTAGATCATGATTGTCAGTGAGATTATCAGCATTCATTCTCTTTTCAAGGCCCTAAGAGGATGAAAATAGTGTTCATTATTTTGTAATTGTGTCTTTTTTCTACCTTTCAGGTCAGTCGTGGAAGGCGCTGAGTGCTACAGACAAGCGGCCATTTGTGGAGGAAGCGGAACGTCTCCGTGTCCAGCACCTCCAGGATCACCCAAACTACAAATACAGGCCCCGTCGCAAAAAGACCACCAAAAAACTCAAGCGGGTTGAACCGGGGCTTCTGCTTCACAGTTTAGCCCATGGCGGGGCACCAGGCCTTGGATTAGGCCCTGGTATCAGCCCCTTGGGTGCAGAAAGTGTCTCTGGAGGTTCTGCTTATGGTAATATAGGCGCCCACCCTTCACATCACCATCACTCCCACCATCTTCTGCACTCTCTCGGGCACTTCAGGGACCTCCAGGCCCCAGGACACCTAGAGCTGGAGAGCTATGGCCTGCCCACTCCGGAGATGTCCCCTCTGGATGTTCTGGAAGATGGAGCTGGGGAATCTGTGTTTTTTCCCCAACATATGCAAGAAGAGGCAGGTTTGGGAGCTTGGAGTGGCTACCACCACCACCTTCACCATCCTAACCAGCATTACAGCCATAATTACAACAACCACAGTCACCACAGCTCTATCAATGGTGCGGCAACACACGGTTCAGGAATGAGTGTTGGTGCCAGTTTAAGCAACTGTTTGAACTCCAACATGAGTCCAGGTAGAAGTCCCAGAGTTGATACTAGAACGAGTTCTGTCGAGTCAAATATGACGTCGAGCATGAGCGCTAGGGTAAATCCCAGCTCTCACCACATTGCCTTGCGGAGTCCTGTAAAGTGCCCACCACCTCTGTCCAACTGCCCCTCCCCCGTGTCTTACCCCCAGCCCTCCATCAGCCTCCCTGAGCCAATAAAATCCCACCAAACGCCACATCAATCCACTGCTCCTGTCGGCTACTTCAGCCAAACGTATGGGAACAGCGCTCCCAATGCGGCGTATTACATGCCCCCTCAGCTGGGGCAGCTTTCACCTCCTCCTGAAACTTCTCCTTCTTCCTGTTCATCCTCCTCCATCCCCGCATCCACCTTCCCCACTTCGTTGCACTTAGACCCTTCAAATTCAGAGTCCTCCTGCAATTTGGTTTCTTCTTCTGCTGAGTTCTGGTCCGAGGTGGACAGGCAGGAGTTTGACCAGTATGTAAATGTTGGAAGGAATCGAGAGGAGGTCTACGGACGGGGTGGGGGCTGCGGTGGTGGGTCCAAAGTCTTGAGTGGGCGCAGTAGCAGTTGTGTAGGTAGTAGCATGAATAGCAGTATGATGAACAGGGATGTCAGTAGCATTTTGAGTGGTGCTGGTGGCTGTGATGAAGGGAGCAGCCCTCTTATATCTGCTCTTTCTGATGCCAGCAGTGCTGTCTACTACAGTGCCTGTATCACTGGATAAATACTTCATGATCTCATCTCTCCATGTGTACCTCCTTGCATACTGCACAATTTGGTTGGAGGAAGTATATTGGGAACATTAGTTTTGGCTCATATTCTTAGCCATTGTCATGCCTAGCTTGTCTCTCACAGACTCCAACTCTTAATTTAAAAGCTTTTCTTCATTCTAAAAAAGAAAGATGTTAATGCTAAAAATGAAGTGTTTTTTGATCATACCAACTTTTACTGGAGCCAGAGCAGGAGAGAGACAACAAATATTTTTTTTAAATGTGCAAACTGGAAAAATAAACACTTAACTGGCAAAGAAAACTCTTTTGTCGAATTAGAAAAAAAGCTAAATGCTTTGTTTGGATTGATTTATGCATCCCTGAACATGATCTTGAATAGTGTCTGGCTAAGCAGCATTCCTTGATAGCGACAGACTAGTGTGGCTAGTTTAGCCTGTGTGAACTTGCTACCATGGATAATTAGATAATTATGCATGGGTTACTAGTTGATGGGAACTTTTAGCCGGACTGTTCTAGCAAGAGGTTTTGGCTTCTGCAAAATTAGCTACTGTCAGTCACTCTGCTAGCATAGCAATTGAGAAAAGAACTCACCATTTCTGTTGCATCACTCCCAGCTTGATGCTCTTTAGCAAGATAGTGTGTGTTAATCCAGATGAATACTGTTGAGGTTGTAATATTTTGAGTTTTCTCTGGAAAAGAAAGAAATAGGCCTAAGTATGCCAGGCAGAAACACAGAAGGCACCTTGGAATAGCATTGTGTGGTTTCACTAACTCATCAATGCAAGGGTGCTTGAAGTGTGTTAGCATGTGTAATGCTTAAGCCCTGGAGTCTTTATCAATAGCTGGAAACATCTAGGACCTGGAAGCTGTTCTGGTGGCTACATAGTCGGACAGATTCAGGGATGTAGGATACATTAACAAGTTAAATTGCCTACCTGCTTCTGCCTTTTCCACGGGTTTGGTTTCTCCGCACTCCAACCCTTTCTAGTGACAGACCGTACATTCTATAGGAAGATTACACAATCAAAATTATTTTTTTAATTGCACTGTGTGTACTCTGGTCAACAGAAAAATCCACGACTATGACAAATCTGAAGACCATCTCGTATCATTTTTAATCTCAGGACCAGACAAATATTCATCTCAACTGAACTTTATGCATTTAATTTAATTCATTCTGTCCATCACACGGGAACATGAAGAGCGAGTGGACAGAGAGTGAAAGACTGCATAGGAGAGACTTGGTCCAGCCTCCACATGAACATCTCAGCAGTGCTGTCGGGAAAGCCTTGGCCACGGCCCCGAGCAGACCACTGATGTCTCCCACAAACTGTAAGGATGTTTTACAAGCCGGGCTGGGATTCTTTTTCTGACCGTGATACATGCCGTTCCCTCTCTGTCTCCGTCCATGACAGGGCCTCATGTCAAACTCCCTGCCAAGATATGCAAGTTTGAAGTTGCTGTGCTTCCTGGCAAACACGGATATCTTGATGAATCAAAGATCATTCTTTTTGACCAGTAAGCCTCTCTGGTATAACAAGCATATCACTTGTTTAAACAAAATGTCTTTTTTTTAAAGTTAAAAAGTGTAATTTAGTTCTACAAAGAACAGACGTTTGGGTTCTGCAAATAAAAAGCAATTGGAACAAGTCCAAAGCTTCACTTTATACTTCAAAAATCATCCTCATGTCTATAAGTCATATGCATATTTGCAAAGCAATGTAGATATTGGTTAACCATTTGGTTACAATTACAAAATGTTCCTTTCTTAATTTCATTAAAACATTTAAGGATAATTGTTCATGTGGTAAGTCGTATTATATATATATATATATATATATATATATATATATATATATATATATTCTAAGCCTCTTGGCAGCATGTGAAGGAGAAATTGAGACTATGAAAGGTTCTCTTTGCACTGGGTTTAATGTCTTAGCTGTATAGAAGGAACACTACTTATTAAAAGCCAAACACTTTAAATGTTGTACAGAAAGGACTGTGTTTTTTATGTTTCTTTTATTAAAGGAATAGTTTGACATTTTAGGAAATTTGTTTACTTTCTTGCTGAGAGTTAGATGAGAAGATGAAAACTATTTGCATGTTAAATACAGAACAGCTGGCCTTTTTTTCTTCAAAATGTAAAAAGACCTCAACTACCTACAAACTAACACGTTGCATCTTCTTGTTTAAAGTGTTCCCAGAGAATCATTTTTTCTTATGGACCAGATCAATTAAAGGGGTTAATTATGGACCAATCCAGACTAGCTTTATTACCCTGTGTGTTTGTGCTAAACTAGGCTTATCACTTATATATTAATATGCTTATCCCACATACATGGCAATGCCAAGGGCATCACACTCTCAGCATGAAGAAGCGTGTTTCCCCAAAATGTTAAACTGCTCCTTTAAAGATGATTGCCATAATAAAGCATTGGAGCAGCGTGATTCCAATGTTCTTTTTTTATTATTCATCCAAAATGTATGTGTATTGTGTGTGTAAACTTGCCTTCAATTGGAAATCTATAAGTGGGTCTTTAACTTACCAATGACACCAAACACCAGAAATGTTATTTATGACTGGAAATGAAAATGACAAATGTATTTGTGCAGAGAAAATCAAAAGTCCACAGTTGTAGCCACCATAGAGGTCTCTCTGTATGTAAAGGATATATCCTGTAATGTTTATGAATACAGTGGGAACAAAAAACAGAAGGCTCTCTTCAAGGATTTATCCTGCATCTGTTCTGCATTAGTCCTACAGACAATCCTTTTTTGAAACAGTAGAAGAAAATTGTGTATCTTGTACAGTGAAACCAGCCATATTTACCACACCGTTACTTGTGGCCACCACTGGTTGAAAACAGAGCAACAGTAGATTTTTCCAAACATTTCCTCTAGCGGATGGAGTTCAAGCAAAGTATTAAAGAAATACTTCTACATCTGCATTAGACATTCTCCTCTGTTGTCACCAACCAGCCTTGTTTCCATTCTGATTTACTGTGACACACAAAGAACATCAGAGGGACTGACTGGGATTTCTTTTTTTTTGAGTCGTGCAATAACTCTGGGGCTTTTGGTAATAATTATCTGGAGAAAAAAAAATGAAACACCCAAGGTTTTGGGATTAAAACAAAGGACATTTTCTCAGCAGTCACATAACAACAAATTAGAAGCAGGATTTTCCCAGAAGTCTAGTTGTCATGCTTCTAAATCTGTCTGACAGGGATCATTTTTACATTTTCTGTAGAGAATAATTCTGTTTGTGTTCATATTGGAGAAATGTGGGTTGGCTGTAAATGGAAAATGGATGGAAAATAATGTGATGAAATAAACTCCTCTAAGGTTTCACTTTGGTTTGCGAGTCTCTGAAGAAACAAGTTTGGCTGAATTCACCAAAGACATTTCCCTATTTGTGTCCGTTTCGCCAACACAACAGAAACACCTCGTACAAGTTATTAAGCAAATGCATTTTTTGTATGGAATTACTAGAATTGTTGGGACTTATATATAAATTATAGAGTGTGGTCTAGACCTACTCTATCTGTAAAGTGTCTCGCAATAACTCTTGTTATGAATTTAGACTATAAGTAAAATTCAATTGAATTGATTTATGCATTGAGTTATTTTAATTTGTGGCACAAATTAAAAAGACATTTGTCATTTAAATGAAATTTATTCAGTAAGAACGTCTTGTTTTGGACATTGTTCATAATATAAAAGTCTCTTTAACCACATCATTTTACTTATATCTGGGGAACTAAAAACCAGTTTGGTTCAGTTTATGATTCAATTTGTGATGATTATGTCAACAGTTTGATTGGACAAATAAGAAAAAACTTAATTTACAAATTCAGAAACAGTAGTGGTCTTGGTATGAGTGAAGACCTTGAATACCTGAACATGGGTGATGACTTTCCTAAGTGTCAAACTACTTCCTGTTTACAGTCAGGGCTTCCTGTCTGGAACCTTTCACTTATGGTGGTCCGCCTTTAGTAGAGTTCAATCTTCTCGTTTGGACATAGCTTTATTTTGTAACTTTAGTGAAGAACCCAGAGTTCCAAAAGACACCCAGTATACAGTATTATTATTCACATCAAAGAGCAACAGCTCTTGTGATTCTGAAATGTAAGATTATTAAGTGTTAACCATAAAAAAAACTAAAGGTTTGTCCTAAATTAATAATAAAAAAGTGTCTAAACGTGTCCAAATTTGCTATAGAATTATCATTTTGAAGACTGAAAGTGCCATAAGTGAAGACACAATACTCTAAAACCTCTTAAAACACTCCAATATTGCACAAACTGATTGCACAGTGCAAACATCTATTGTCAATCTGGACAATTATGCTAATAATGCTAATTTTGCAAGTTGTTCAACATACGAAAATTAGCATCCGTCATTTTCTGTATGCTGGGGACGCGTACTTCACATTTCTGCAATAAAACTTTGGTGTACTCAACATTTCTGGGTTCACAGGGGGGCTCTATGGGCTGGCAACTAGACTACACTGTATACGCATACTATGGTACACAAGGTATCCTGAAGATCTCCAGTCAGTGGGATTCTAAAGCAGTAAGCATACAGTATAGCAGATATCTTCACACAGCCTGTAGATATAGATATGTACACCCAGACTTCTCATTAACAAAATTGGTCAAATACAAAAGCATCTGACTAAAAAAAGACTGTCCTAGACTGACCCAGGCTGTTTGGGACCCGTGTCAAACGTTAACTGACATCATGTACATAATGTACTTAACATGATGAACTTACATACAGTATGTGACTGAAGTAATGTGACAAACATACCTTTTTGGGCATCTGGTAAGGACCCCCCCCGGGCGCCTCCCTAGGGTGGTGTTTCAGCCATTTCCATCGGACTCCATTATAGACAGAACACCAGCTGAGATCAGTTGCATTGCTTTTTTAAACAGGGCAGCAGGTTCCAGATTACGTTATGTGCTTACATAATTGTTAAAGGGTTCGCCAATGTTTCCTCAGTTGTTTTTTAAAATGCTATCAGATTAGTGAAGACACTGAGCCTTTGGAACTTTGGATGAATGGTTGCTGATAATGGGCAATGTAGATATTGCATTAAATATAATAGAATAGAAAGCCTTTATTGTCATTGTAAACATGTGCAATGAGATTGAAGCAACCCCTTTACAGTGTCAACATAGAATAAAATATAAAATGTAAGAATAAATATAAATAAATATAAAGAAAAGGGGGGGGATGAGATGCACATTTCCAGAGATAACTATATGCATATACTGTATAAAATAGTAAGAAAGATGAACATGGTTTGTATATGCATTATTAAAATAATAGTGTAAGTTATTGGTGTATCAAAAATATTAAATATTGCACAGTAATGAAATTGCATAGATCAGCCCCCCTCTCAGATCAGCTGGTATTCTGTCTATAACGGAGTGGTATGGACATTTGTAAGTGACCCCAAACCTTTGGTAGTGTATGTGGTTTTGGGAGTCATTGGGAACCAGTTCTGTCGCTAATGTATGAGGACTGGTTAGAAGTGGGTTGGGTCAGCCCCC
>NC_045739.1:204550-210929 GCF_008692095.1 Etheostoma spectabile | reverse complement strand
CCCAAAAAAAATAAATAAAAGAAATAAAAATTAAAAGAACCTTGTTGACTGTAGAAGTCATTTGCGGAATGGATCCGGCCCACATCTTGTCCTTTGGAGCCAGAAACCAGCCCTGACTATAGTGCCTAGTCAAACTGAAACTGCCATTTTGTTTCATATCAATCTTTTGGCCTGATATTGTGCTTTTAGTTTTAATTTATTCAGAAGCAAGTGACCTGTCCGTCGTTTTCAACTGACACAAAAGCTGTGGATGTAACACGTTAGTTAGTCATTCAGAGTTTCTGCCATTTTTCTTTTTTTTTTTTTGCTGTGGCCAAGCATCTGTACCTCGCCATGTGACCAGACGGCGTTCCCCTGTAGGATCCCACCTACAAATAAGAAGATGGTGTTCCCATTTAGGATCCCACCTACAAATAAGAAGATGGTGTTCCCATTTAGGATCCCACCTACAAATAAGAAGATGGTGTTCCTTTAGGATCCCACCTACAATAAGAAGATGGTGTTCCCATTTGGATCCCACCTACAAAATAGAAGATGGTGTTCCCATTTAGGATCCCACCTACAAATAAGAAGATGGTGTTCCCATTTAGGATCCCACCTACAAATAAGAAGATGGTGTTCCCATTTAGGATCCCACCTACAAATAAGAAGATGGTGTTCCCATTTAGGATCCCACCTACAAATAAGAAGATGGTGTTCCCATTTAGGATCCCACCTACAAATAAGAAGATGGTGTTCCCATTTAGGATCCCACCTACAAATAAGAAGATGGTGTTCCCATTTAGGATCCCACCTACAAATAAGAAGATGGTGTTCCCATTTAGGATCCCACCTACCAATAAGAGAGGTGTTCCATTTAGGATCCCACCTACAATAAAGAATGGTGTTCCCATTTAGGATCCCACCTACAAATAAGAAAGATGGTGTCCCATTTAGGATCCCACCTACAAATAAGAAGATGGTGTTCCCTTTTAGGATCCCACCTACAAATAAAAGATGGTGTTTCCCATTTAGGATCCCCCTACAAATAAGAAGATGGTGTTTCCCATTTGGATCCCACCTACAAATGAAGAATGGTGTTCCCTTTATGACCCACCTACAAATAAGAAGATGGTGTTCCATTTAGGACCCACCTACACATAGAGAGATGGTGTTCCCATTTAGGATCCCACCTACAAATAAGAAGATGGTGTTCCCATTTAGGATCCCACCTACAAATAAGAAGATGGTGTTCCCATTTAGGATCCCACCTACAAATAAGAAGATGGTGTTCCCATTTAGGATCCCACCTACAAATAAGAAGATGGTGTTCCCATTTAGGATCCCACCTACAAATAAGAAGATGGTGTTCCCATTTAGGATCCCACCTACAAATAAGAAGATGGTGTTCCCATTTAGGATCCCACCTACAAATAGGAAATGGTGTTCCCTTAGACCCACTACAAATGAAGTGGTGTTCCCATTTAGGTCCCACCTACAAATAGGAGATGGTGTTCCCATTTAGGATCCCACTACAAATAAGAAATGGTGTTCCCATTTAGGATCCCACCTACAAATAAGAAGATGGTGTTCCCATTTAGGATCCCACCTACAAATAGGAAGATGGTGTTCCCATTTAGGATCCCACCTACAAATAAGAAGATGGAGTTCCCATGTAGGATCCCACCTACAAATAAAAAGACGGCGTTCTCATTTAGGATCCCACCGACACATAAGAAGATGGCGTTCCCATGTAGGATCTCACTGTGAAATCTGTGGATCTCAGTCCTCCCGTCTCCTGGTCCTTGGATGGGAATGAGGAAGACGAGAAAAAGGAGGGGTGGGAACGGGAGGAGAAAAGAGGGGACAGAGAGACACCTCAGTGTTTGTGCTGTGATCCCCTGTGGTCTGCTCTGATTCTGTCCTCTCGGGTTCAGAGACGACGCTAAACGAGTTTGGCTCGCTGTGACAGCCCCCCCCACTCCTCGAACAAACCGCCAACGGACTCAAAGGAAAACATTTGGAACAAGGAAAAACTGTTCTCTGGTTCTGTTTCTCTGACAGTCTGTGTTCTTCTTCTTGGTCAGTTTGATTCCCTCTCAGCACTTTTCTTTCTCTTCTGTTTTTCTTTTCTTTCACACAACTTTGATTCCGGCCTCTTGTTTCATTCGGCTTTTGTAATTTTATAAAACTCTTCATCTCTTTCTGCCATCTTTCTATGTGTCATCTCATTCTCCTTCTTTCCCTTTCCTTTCATTCACTCTAGTTTCCACTTCATCTCTCTTTTTTCCACTGTCTTCTTCTTTCCCATTTTAATTCATTTCATTTTGTCTACATTTGATTTCTTACTGTTCTTTTTCTATGCTTTCTTCACTCTCTTTCTCTCCCTCTTTCTCTCATTCCCTAACCCCCTCTTTCCACCAACTTTATCCCATTTTGTGAAATTTCACTCAATCTTCTCTTTCACCTAGTCCTCTTCTCATCACCCTATTTCATCACATCACCCCCCCCTCCCTTTTGACCCATGTTTTCACCTTTACCTTTTAGTTCTTTTTTCATCATGTGAAGCTCTTTTTCAAATCATGTTCACATCACATTCCTCTCTTCACCTCTTTCTAACCTTTCCCCCTCTATCTGTCTTCTTTTATGTATTTATGTATAATAATTCTAATAGATTTATCTTGACTCTGTAAAAAGAAAACATTTTGAACACATATTATACAGTATAAAAATGTAAAAGAAAGTTTAAACAGTTATTAAAATAATCCTTCAACGGGTGTTTTTAGCTAACTACCAGCCGCCGGGGGGGGACTTAAATGCGCTCCCTCTCTCTGGTAGGATGGTTTGGAGGACATGTTCCCAGGAAAAACTGGGGATTGCGTGTGGTGTGGAGTGTGTGTGTGTGTGTTTTCCTACATTGGGTCATTTACTGTAGCCTACTCAGTGTGTGTGTTGCGGAGGAAACTGACAGGAATGTGAGCAACGAGGAGGAAACTCCTGTGGAAGTTTGGGATGTTCGGAAAGGGTGTGTGTACCTCCGTGTGTGTGTGTGTAGAGAGAGAGAGAGAGAGAGGGAGAGGAAGAGGTGTATATTTTTGTGGGAACACCTCACCCCGCTGCTCTTACCCTGACTGGAAAAGATAACACCAGGCTGGATTCCCCTCCTCCCAGCTGGAGCTGAACACACGCGAGCTCCCAGGGTGTGTGCATGTGTGTGTTTCTGTGTGTAAAACGTTCGGTGTCGTTGCTGTTTGCAAACAGAAAAGACCTTTCACATCAGTCTCTGCTGGTTTTGTGCGACCCAGCTAATAGTTTGGTTGCTGCAATGTTCCTGTTTGAACGTATGAACCTTTTAAAGCCATTCAAAACCTTTAACAAGCTAAGAACATCACTTAAATATTCAAAAATGTATAAAAGAAGCCAGTGTTTCCACAAAATGTTTGAGATAGTGTAGAAAGAAGAAAGATCTAGTTTTTAAAGTTATGTTCTTTTATGTTGCATTTAAGTTCAATCAAATGATCACATAGCAACCCTGGGTCCATTTAGCATTGATGAACTGGATACAGGATATGTACTGGGCCAGTATTACATAACGTAACTGGAGGTTATTAAAGACCCAGTATACCTAATTTTTGCCCTGAGGCTCCGTAAGAACATCATCTGCTCATATCTGCATAGAGAATGAGTGCATGATGGGTGATTTCTTTGTTATTGTGTGCTCACAGTGTGCATGCTTGGTGAGAGAGACCTAGAGACTGACTATGAGATGCAAATGGAGATAGACACTGAAAGGGGAAAAAACTCCAGAGAGTAATACAGGGAGAGGCAGGGAGAATGGAATTTGTACATGTGTTTGAAAGAGAGAGAAAGAGAAAGAGAGAGAGAAACAAAGTGAGAGAGAGAGAGAGGGAGAGAGGGATTTTCCCATCTCTTTTTGTCTCTGTGGTGTTTTATTGGTCACATGTGGTGAGGATGTCAGATCAGTCACCACAACTACACACTGACTCGTAACTGGGTTTATGTGTGTGTGTGTGCGTGTGCGTGCGTGCGTGTGTGGGTGCGTGAGCGTGCGTGTGTGTGTGATTTATGTGAATCTGATAGGAGATGACAGCTGGTTTATACTGTAAATGTGTTTGTTTGTGAGACTTCTTTTTGTGTGTAACGGTCTTGAATTAAAATGTTTGTGTGAGTGTGTTTGTGTGTGTGTGTGTGTGACACTCTGTTTCATGTGTTGTATTTTATATGTCCATGTGCTGTAGTCCTTTCTGACTGCTGAACATGGAATAAGGGCATGGTGTGTGCTCAAACAGGAACTGATGACAGGAACAGCCGAGACTCAGAGTCTTGCCTCGGTGCAGATCCCCTCTCTGACGTTTGCCTGTAAATGTCCTTTCGGATTCTTCTGTACATCTGTGAGATTTGACAGAATGATTTAAGTATTTTAATAAAGGTTCTTCATAGTTTAAAGTGTAGCTACATGGAATCATCTTCATGTTAATGTAAAACAGAAGATGATTTGATTGCAGAGCCGTGAGCCTCTGCCTTTGATTCCATCATGGAGGAATCACATGGACTGTTCTTTCCACAGATGTGGTGCAGCGCTGTAATACTATGGGATGTCTCGGTCTCACTCGGAATCAATCACATATTTACTCAGTCACGGTCTCAGGTAAAGGACCAAACCTGCAGACATATTGCTAAATTGTGGACGGCGAGCATGAGACGCCAAAATATGATTCTGGATGGAAAGTTTCCCTTTTTAAAGTTGCCAAATGTTCCTTTGACCAGACCAGGTGATCTGTGTGTTTTGTTGTTGTGAACTGAGCTATCATCACAGCACGTCCGGTCTGAAATGCCACCTGATGGCCAAGCACACAACTGATACATATCCCCCCCCCCCCCATCAAAATATGTTGTTCTTCCTTTTATGGATGGACAGTGTTAGATTGTGTGAGAGATTAATTGCTCCAAATGAGAATGTTAGTGGGAAATTGAAGACTACAGTAGGCTATATGCTGGGGGGGGGGGGGTCTTGAACCCTACAGTAGGCTGTATGCTGGGGGGGTCTTGAACCCTACAGTAGGCTATATGCTGGGGGGTCTTGAACCCTACAGTAGGCTATATGCTGGGGGGGTCTTGAACCCTACAGTAGGCTATATGCTGGGGGGGTCTTGAACCCTACAGTAGCCTATATGCTAATGTAGTTTTCAATAAAAAAAACATTTGCATAAAGCCGATCCACTTTTCCATGTTGATAAGATGAGAAAAAATATAAATATATGCACTAAATAACATACATACGTAACTAATATTCAATACAATAAAATGTACAGCAAACTTTCAACCAAATAACCACATTATGTTAATATACTGTATATTATGCTGACATCATGAGTACATTACACACGTCTTTCCGCAGTACATAGCCCCCTAGGACCGCTCCAGTCACCTCAGGTACTCTCCCTATTTATTGGGGTCAATCTAGCAAAGCGCTTGTATGATATTGTTTTTCCAATGCTGCCACTCTAGCCATCTCACAAACCCATTTATGAATATGCAGTTTATTTGAATAGCAAACCACTTTGGAAGCAACCCCCCGCTGGTCTGTGGTGGTGTACCTGCCTGGTGCTCTGCTCCACCGTCTGTACTGCAGCAGGGCTCTGGTTTCTGGACCGGATGATGTCATCAACCCCGCCGCAGGATGTCAGGCTCCCCTCCATACCCCCACTGCTTCCTGTTTCCTGTCTCTGTAGGAAGTTGCTCTGTGTTCACTTCCTGTCAGAGGGGCTATTAGGGGCAGGAATGGAGTGGAGATGTTGTGAAGTAACAGCTTGTAATGGTGTTACCAGGACAGCATGAGGTCACAGAAAAACTCTCTCTTTTCTCCTATTTATAAAAGACTTTTTAGTAGCTGTAAAGCATTTCAGCAGTCTCTAAAAAAAAAAGTAAAAAAAAGTAGTATACCAGAAGTGCAGAACATAAAAGGGAAACATCAAACGGGAGGTCAAGGACAATATGAAAGACCGTTCCAGTCTCTGTGTTGGATTAAAACTCTGGGATTCAGTTTTTCCCGTTTGGGAGGAAGCCCAATTGTGTTTTTGTCGACCTGGAGACAGTTGTTCTATTTCCACGAGTCACAGGAAAGAAAGAATCCCCCCTGACCCCCCCTTTACTTTTAATAGACACCAGGCATACAACACATTACAGTACAGTTTATGACCTATCAACCCAGTCTCACATAAAAACCTGCTACGCTGGTCCAATGCGCAATAACGTAGAGGGGTTACAAGTTTGGCCCTTGAATTGTATGACTGTTACATTTTTTCTGCCTATTCTTTTCCTATTGTTTTTGCGTCCAAGTCACATGACTTTCAAGATTCCGGCCGTGAGAACAAAAAAC
>NC_045739.1:202353-204540 GCF_008692095.1 Etheostoma spectabile | reverse complement strand
GCGGACATTTCTCTCATTTTTAGTGAAAAAAAATCATTTTTTTGAGTAAGTTTCTGCAAATATACTATTACATTTCTAGTGAGAAATATATCAACAGCCAGTATTGTGACCCCTCTATGTTATTGCACATTGGACCTACGTAGTCAGGGGACGTTTTTATATAAGACTGGGTTGGACCTATACTGTCCTCCTACTGTCCTTTTCCTTTTACTCCACCTCCTTCTCATCTCCTCTTCTTCTTTTGTTATCTGGTCTTCTCTCTCTCTGTCACCTATCCTTTCTGTCTGTCTTTGTTCTTCCTCCTGTCTCTGTGTCTATAGAAAAAGGGAGGGGTTGATGGATGAGACATTTCAACTTTATTCAAATAAGGGCAACATTTGTGATTTGATGAAGAACTGAGAGAGAACAGGTGGTGCAGTGGTGGCGAGTCTATTCCAGTTTTAGATGAATGTAGAATTAAGAAGTTCAGTAATGAAGCTACTGGAATCTCCTTGTAATACAAAGTCCTTTTACGTAGTCTACCTGGGTCATAGGTAAGCCCTGCTACGTAGTCTACCTAGGTCATAGGTTAGGCCTACTACTAGTAGTCTACCTGGGTCATAGGTTAGGCCTGCTACGCAGTCTACCTGGGTCATAGTTTAGGCCTGCTACGTAGTCTACCTGGGTCATAGTTTAGGCCTGCTACGTAGTCTACCTGGGTCATAGTTAGGCCTGCTACGTAGTCTACCTGGGTCATAGTTAGGCCTGCTACAGTACCTGGGTATAGGTTAGGCTCTACTAGTCTACCTATGTCATAGGTTAGGCCTGCTACGTAGTCTACCTGGGTCATAGGTAAGCCCTGCTACGTAGTCTACCTAGGTCATAGGTTAGGCCTGCTACGTAGTCTACCTGGGTCATAGGTAAGCCCTGCTACGTAGTCTACCTGGGTCATAGGTTAGGCAAGGCAAGGCAAGGCAGCTTTATTTGTATAGCACATTTCACAACACGGCAATTCAAAGTGCTTTACACAAAATCAGTTAACAGATAAACACAAGTAAAAACAGTTAAAAATCACAAGCATTAAAAACCGGTAAAAACACATGAATAGACATTTAAAACCAAGAGAAACATAAACACAAGAATAAATTTACAGTGCACATAGAAATTTAAGAAATGATAGTCATTTAAAGAAGGCAGCATCAAATAGAAGTCTTCAGCCTTGATTTAAAAGAACTGAGAGTAGCAGCGGATCTACAGGTTTCGGGGAGTTTATTCCAGATATGAGGAGCATAGAAACTGAGCTGCTTCCCCCTGTTTAGTTCTGACTCTGGGGACAGAAGCAGACCTGTCCCAGATGACCTGAAGGTCTGGGTGGTTCTAGTGTAGTAGCTTCAGCAATTATTTTGGACCTAAACCGTTAAGTGATTTATAAACTAGCGATCTTTGAATCAATTCTTTGAGACACAGGAACCAGTGTAAAGACTCAGAACTGGAGTGATGTGATCCAGTCTCTTGGTCTTAGTGAGGACTCGAGCAGCAGCGTTCGACACTGCAGCTGTCTGATTGATTTTTTAGGGAGACCTGTAAAGACCCCGTTACAGTAGTCAAGTCTACTGAAGATAAGGCATGGACAAGTTTTTCCAATCCTGTTGACACATAAGTCCTTTAACCCTGATTATTCTTAAGGTGATAGTAGGCTGACTTTGTAATTGTCTTAATGTGGCTGTTAAAGTTCAGTTCTCGTCCATGACTACACCAATTTCTGGCTTTGTCTGTTGTTTTTAACATGTTGTTTGAACTGAGCGCAGACTTTTAATCGTTCCTCTCTTCTCCAAAACAACCACCTCAGTTTTTCCTCATTTAATTTCAAAATTCTGGCACATCCAGCCGTTAATTTTTTCGATGCACTTATCAGTTTTTGTATTGGACTATAGTCCCCTGGCGATAAGGTTATGTAATGTGTGGTCCCGCATAACTATGGTAACTTATTTGTTTTTCTCCATAATCTGACCCAGTGGAAGCATGTAGATGTTAACAGAAGAGGCCCCAGAAGGAGCCTTGCGGAACTCCGCACGTCATATTTGTACGCTCAGATGCATAATTACCTATAGACACACAGGTTAGGCCTGCTATGTAGTCTACCTGGGTCATAGGTTAGGCCTGCTATGTAGTCTACCTGGGTCATAGGTTAGGCCTGCTACGTAGTCT
>NC_045739.1:201875-202343 GCF_008692095.1 Etheostoma spectabile | reverse complement strand
TCATAGGTTAGGCCTGCTACGTAGTCTACCTGGGTCATAGGTTAGATCTACTACATAGTCTACCTGGGTCATAGGTTAGATGTAGTCTTTCTCTCGGGATTTTGCAGGACGGGATTCTTTTTTTTGGGGGGGGGGCACTCTCATGATGGGGATATGGCGGCCGTATTGATTCCTGTGTCCCCGTCTACTGTAGAGCCAGTAAATCTTCTGTAAAGCATTTTGTTTTGTGATTTCTCAGGAAAAATCTAACCCGGGCAAGGCATTAATGCAATTAATTAATAAGGTACATATGGTATAGTAACTTTAAAGTAATAAAAATTGCCAAATGCAGAGCCTCTTTTTATTTTTTGTCTTGTCTTTTGTCTCTTCTCCTTACTTTTCTTTCTCCTTTTTCCCCTTTCTGCAATCTGCCCTCTCACTCTCGGTGTCTTTCTTTTCCCTCCCCCCTCCCTCTCTCTCTTCCTCCCT
>NC_045739.1:201451-201863 GCF_008692095.1 Etheostoma spectabile | reverse complement strand
CCACCCTCCCTCTCTCTCTCCCTCCCTCCCTCACTCATCCCACCCTCCCTCTCTCTCTCCCTCCCATCTCATCCCTCTCTCCCTCCCTCCTCGCTGGGAGCCAAGGTGTGGGTGTTAAACCTCTGTGGTCTGCTGGTTTGGTGGCCTTGGCTTTTAAGGGCTTGTGGCTTGTGGGTTCAGATCCCGGGCTGGCCTGACCGCTGACCTTGATTGGTGGAACCCATCTATCACCGTGGAAACACTCAAACCATCCAATCAGTGAGGCAGAGTCTGAGTCAGCAGGAATCCAGAGAAAAGTTCAGTTTTCTTCTATTCTAGTCATGTATAAACTGTGTCAGGGCTCCGTCTTCTCCTCATTCGCTCACGCTTTGTTCTTCGAAAGGTGTGGCAGAATGGGATGAATAGAAAACAA
>NC_045739.1:159787-201441 GCF_008692095.1 Etheostoma spectabile | reverse complement strand
TAAAGCATTAAATCTGGCAAAAGATCAAAATCTCAAAAAGTGAAGAAAAATGGATATTAATGCAAAGTCAGGGAATGGTAATAATAATTACATAAAGAAAAAAGAAACCCAAAACCAGTTTGGTTGGGTCTGAGTTCACACAGCACAACACCAAGCTCCAGAAACAGACGTCTCAGATATAATCATCTTGGCTTTCCTGATTTGGCTTTGTTGTTTCTAATTTTTGAGAAAAAGTATAAAGGGAGTAAAACATAATTAAATTGGGTGCAATGTAGAATTTACTTAAATTGAAAATTCAATTAAATACATAGTTACTTCACTGTTTTTTTGGTTGCCTTCATTCGGGTGGGATTGCATTCTCCCCTAAAGTGAATTCCGGATATTCCGTCTCACTATGTCTCATTTTTAGCCAGACATCCGTTACCTTCATCTTTCTTTGCTTTCCAAGTCTAAACTCCGGTGGATTTATGGTAGGGGTATATGTCATGATTCGATTCAGATTTTTAGGCTCATGATTTGATTCAGTATCGATTGATTGAGGTGACGTAGCATCAAGAGCGACTACAGTAGTGAGTAGTATGAAAGACTGAAAATCCGCCTTAGAGGAGGACTTTCACCCCGGAGACTGGGGATCGTGTCACATTTCCTAAACCCAACCGTCCCTTTATCGTCCCATTATTGTCATGGAAACGTAAGCCCACCACGTTTTCCATAACCTAACTGCGTCCAAAGTGACGCCAAAGGCACCTGACCAAGCGTCCATATTTTACCAGGGGGAGTGAGAATCTGTTGGATTTACAGAAAACTGTCTGTACTTTTAACGAACATTTCTGTTAATCCCCCAAAAAATAAAAAATAAACTGGGAAACACCTGTGAAAAATATTTACAGAATATTCATTCATATTAACACAGTTTATTATGGTATTTCTAACAGTGTGGTTCACACAGTCCAAAACCTTTCCTGCATAGTATGCTAAATAAAGCCAGTTATTGTTGTGTAATAATTAATTTCAGGTGAGATCAGGCTTAATCATCTTTGCATCTTCATATCCAACTTTTTCCACTATGAAATTGTTTGTAATTACTTGATTAAATTTGTCCTGCGCCAATATCTTTCCCATGTTCTGTTATTTGTTGTTTAGTTTTTGAATGTCTTCCCTGTTCCCTACCCCATATTCTATGTGTCTTTCTTTTTCCTCTCTCCCTGTAATCCCCGTGTCCCATCCTCACATTTCAAAACATCTCACAACACTTGAGATGAGAAGAAAATGTTACAAAAAACATGGGAAAAG
The DNA here is from genome assembly GCF_008692095.1 of Etheostoma spectabile. Taxonomy (NCBI): domain Eukaryota; kingdom Metazoa; phylum Chordata; class Actinopteri; order Perciformes; family Percidae; genus Etheostoma; species Etheostoma spectabile. Next base: position 200,148 of record NC_045739.1, on the reverse strand, counting down.
CGTGGCAAACAAGAGAGAAACGAGACCCAAATGAAAGACAACAGCCTGTGTGAGAACAGCTTAGGGACATTTTTAGGGACACCAGTCTCTCTGTGGTCTCAGACATCTATTTTTAAACTCGTCACAAAAGTACCCGTGCTGTTTGGGAATGAGTGGCTCCAAAACGCTCTGTTATAATTCAGTCTATTTATCTTTCTGGCTCCACATGGTTTCCCTAAACCTGCATGCATGTCTAAACAGCGGCTTCACGAGAGAACGCTGATGTGGAAATCTCCTAAAATTAAACCGAATTTCAGCCCACTTTTATGTATTTGTCTGTTGTTGGTTTTGTCCGCAGCAGTGTCACTATAGCAGGCACTGACGCCGCGTGGGTGTGGGTGTGTGCGTGTGTGTGTGTGTGTGTGTGTGTGTGTGTGCCGTGGTGACCCAGCATGACGCCGTAGTAAGCATCGCACACGGCTGCCAGCAGAAAGAGAAAAAAAGGAGTGAGGGAAATTGAAAGAAAGACAAAAAGAAGGACGAGGAGGGAAAGTGATGGAGACAAAAATGTAGGAGACAGAGGGAGGAAAGAAAGAAAGAAAAGGAGAGAGTGGAAATGAAGTAGTGACAAAAAAACTAAAAAAGGAGAAAACATTAAGAGGAAGAAAAAGAGAGGGAGACATGAGAACAAGAAGAGAAAAATAGTGACTCCAAAAAAGAAAATACACAAAAATGTGAAGGTTCTGCTGGTATTTGTGTTACTGTAGTTTGAATGTCAAGGTTAATTTCTGAAGAATAACTGAATTGTTCCTCTACACTGAATCCCTGGAGCCTCATATTTCCTCTTCTGGGAAATATTATTGTTTTAAATCAGTTTGGTGTTTAATATATCTCACTACAGTACCCATGATCCCTCTGCAGTCATTACGAAGAAGTGTCCAAAACCATGAAATATCCCAGAATACTCCTACTCCTACATGCTTACACAGACCTGCTGGGAAACACACAGGTGGCAACTGGGTTGCCTTTAAACCGATGTGCAGAAAGACTCATCCTCATCCTCATCCTCATCCTCATCCTCATCTTTGTCCATTTCAACAAGTCCATGTCGTCTGTGAGATTCATCATAAAACATAGAAGTGTTTTTAGATCCGATGCGAGACAGCGCCGTCCGTCTGTGCCCTCCAACATGGAAGCAGATCACTGTTGAAAAGAACAGTTTTTCTAAAGAAATAGATCTGTTCCATGATGCAACAACGATCCCTGCCTCCGCCTTCCTACGTTCTTCCACTCAATTTTCATTTTTCTTCAATACACCGTCTGGGTTTGTAGTATATTCTTGAGTTTTCTACAGTCAAATCTTTACCGGTCCAATCACGAACAGAGGGAGAGTCTGAGAACGATGGCGTTGAGATCGTGCACTAGCTTGAGTTGTAGTTCTGTAGAAGATGGGAGTGAAGCCATTCGGTCCAGAAGTTAAAGCCAGAGCAGGAACAATCTTTGCTGAGATTTGTTGGGGGCCATGATGTCGTGGCCCTCCTCCCCACACGGTTCTGGAAAAGCTTGATTTTCCAGCTCACGCTGTTAGTGGTGAAGGAGTTAGCTAAGGCTAACGCTAGCGATGCTAAGCCAATGTCCCACCCACATGTTGGTGATTGGTCATGGCCGATCCAGAGGGACTCTGGGTAGATCCAATAGCTTTAAACTTCAACAGAGGACCCGCCTTTTAGGAAGTTACCACCGGTCAATGGAGGGTGGCCAGACTCTCTGTGTACCAGGGACTGGTAGGACCACAATCACAATCGCCATTATTTTTGCTCAATATTATTTTTTACAAACATATGAATCAATAAAACCAACCATGAAAATACACGTTACACTTCATGAAACAATTTGGTTTTCCTATGAAAATGAGGACAACTGGATTGTGTTACGCAACTCTGTGTTGTACAACAACGATAAATGAACCTTGAATACAGTATGTATGTTTGTAAATGTAAATGAGACAGGGTTGGAGATGGAGAGGTAGAAGAAGAAGAAAACAGTGACACAGAGACAGGGCGTCCATGTTTTTTTTTGTTTTTGTTTTTCTTCTTTGGTCATTTTTCCCCTTCTCAGGTTTCCCCCCCTCACTTTGTTTCCCAACATATCATTGGCCTCAGTGCTTGGTGGTGTGTGTGTGTGTGTGTGTGTGTGTGTGTGTGTGTGTGTGTGTGTGTTTGTGTGTGTGTGTTTGTGTGTGTGTGTGTGTGTCTGGAGCCATGGGATGAAGTGTGTGGGTACCCACTGGTGTGCACAGGGACACAGGGGCACTCGCTCTCTCTCTGCCTGTCGTAGGTTCTCTCCCTCTCTCTCTCTCTCTCTCTCTCTCCCTCTCTCTATCTCTCTCACTCACTTTCTGCTGCCTCTGTCCTTCTTTCTCTCCATGTGATCTGTAATAGAACTAGTCTATATCACAAATGTTTCATTTACTGGATGTCCCTCACCTTCCACTCTAAATAATATCTGTGAAATCTCCAGTTATTCCCTTTAGATTTCACAGTAACACTACTGTATAGATTTTTACAGTAGAATGCTGTAAAGTTAAATCACAACATTGTCGTCTAAAAAAAATCCCAGTAGTCTAAGTATTACAGTTGAAATCCCAGTAGTCAAAGCATTACTGTAAAAAAAAAAAATCACAATATAGCCACTATAGTCCTGTAAATAGTAAAGTAAACTACTGTATTTTTATCTTATGTTGTGTGTAGTTCTTTTTTTATTTTACAGTGAATACAAACAATACTGTAAATGGAAGTATGGTACAGTTACTGTAAAAATAATTCAAAGTAACTTGCTGGACAATCGTTGCCGGTGAGTTACTGTAAATTTGATGTTAAAATTGTTACGTTAAATGTGTACACTTTCTTTGTGTGTTTGTCATCCTCCGAGTTAGTAAAATTCTCATTAGACTCAACAGCCATTTTAATTCTAGGACTCGCCTCCCTCCGGGCACATGTTCCAACTAAACAGGTTCCTTCCCTTTTGCAGAGATGCCGTTAGTGCGTCCAGCACTAAGACAATTGTGATTGGTTTAAAGAAATGCCAATAAACCAGAGCATGTTTCTCTCCAATCCCACAATGCTGTGTGGACTAGCCAGACCTTCCTCAGAGGCGGTCAATGTCATACAATATGTAGTAGGGGGTCCCGGCTCCGCCTTTCTGTCAAGTTAGGGGTCAACACACACGGAAGACCTCTGCTCTAGATGTTGGATCATATCGATTCAACAGCTACTGAGTCGTCTGCACACGCTTTTCCAGCAGAAATTCAAACCAGCGACATATTTGCTTTTAACATATTTGCCAATGTATTGTATGAGTATCAGAACAAAAACCTCAAAAAATAAGTGATACTCTATAAGCTTACAGTGCCTTTTCATGGAGGCTGACAGTTGAACTGTGAGAGCTTTGATCAACCAGTCATGAGAAAAATTACACACACACACAACACACACACACACACACACACACAGACACACACACACACACACACACACACACACACATATGCAGTTCCAGAGCTGAGCACGTTCCAGGGGAAAGACAGGGCAGAGGAAGGATGAGGTAAAGCGTTTAAGCAAAAAATTCATTTTCTTTTACTATGTGTCAGAGTTATAGTTTTGCCTTGCTGTTCCTTCGTACAAGCATCCCTCCCTGAGCTTCCAAACCCTCAAACCCCGTCTGAACCTCCTAATGGTCACGTCTGAAGCCAGGAGAACCACCAGCCCGAACTGCTGGAAGGGACTGGACTCCCAGGAGTACTGGATCTCTCAGCGGCTCCGAGGAGCTTCCAGGTTTCTGGACTGCAAGGATTTCATCACAGGATAGATTTGTGCTACGGCAGCCAAGACCAGAACACAGCACAGGTCTCCAGGTCAAGCTGGGAGGGACAGAACCCAGTAAAGAGGAGATTGGGTCCCAGATCCACCAGCTTAGGGTGCAAATTTGTTATGTATTTGCAAAGTAGTTATATTATTATTCTCTTTTTGTTGGTATTTCTCTCTACTCTGTGTACAGTATTTCATGTTTTGGACTGCATATATTTACTTTATTAATGGTTCATAAAAAAAGAACCCAGGTTCTCAAAAAAATAAACCTTTAACATGTAATATATTTATTAAAAATTGACAAATGAAGTGAGTGAAAATAATATTCCAATATCCCAATATTCCAATTCTTGTATATCCTGAATTAATCGTTAAAACACCAGACCAACAACAAAAATACACACACACACACACACACACACACACACACACACACACACAGTAGGAGGAAGCAGTAGTAAGCAGCAGTGACGTCAGGTTGATGTGGGATCAACAGCCGGATAAAAAGATGAGATAAGGTCAAGGTGTGTTTCTCTCTCACACACACACACACACACACACACACACACACACAGATGCAGTAACAGAGCTGATCACGTTCCAGAGGAAAGACAGAGAAGAGGAAGAATGAGGTAAAGAAGAAAAATAAAGCATTCATCTATTTTTAACATATGTTTTAGAGTTATAGTTTTGCTTTCCTGTTCCAGAGAGTACTAGCTCAAATGGCAGCACAGTTCAATATACTGAATGAAATATATTTTAAAAAATCTTCAGTGTTTTGTGTCTCTTACTGTATTTTCTTTGGATTTACATGTAAATCCTGTTTGATATGAGTTTCATTCTTTGGTTGTGGAGATGTGGTTTTACAAGTGTCATCTGCTTTTACACTGCTCAATTTGAAAAAAAATACATAACAGCAAAGCATAGCATGAGCAAACTTAACATGCTGGTTGTCTTTTCTTTCATCATGTATGTTTTGACATCGGTGTGTATATGAAACAGTTTGTGTATACATAGTAGTTTTGGGTCTGACTTAAGCTGTAACAAAATAAAGAAAGATCTGGTTCAGCAAACCTGGGAAACCTGCGAGTGGTTCTTGGAGCGGCTCTGATGATCTTGGTTCTGAATGTGTGGCCTGCTGCTTCTTTTGGCTTCAGACGAGCAGCAGTAGAAGCTTGGGTCTTTCTGAAAACTGCCATTAGATTAGATTACATAATACTTTATTAATCCCCCTATGGGGAAATCATGCAGCTAATGCAGCGAGACAGTGGAGACCAAACAGCAGCTGCATGCAGATCTGAGGGTGACACTGGAATCAATTGTTGCTCCCATCCCATCTAGAGACCAACAAGATACTCCCGCCATTTCCTGATCACGTGACTGCCCCCCCAAAAAATTCCTGTCCTGCGAGATCCCGGGAGAAAGACCACCGGATCCCGCTCCCGTTTATGTTGTCTAAGCAGGTTATCAGACTCTGTTGCATAATTTCAATCGTCGGGTTTGAGGAGAACCTAGTCACTCCACGTCAAAGTTTTAAGTGAAGTCATGAAACATTGGTCTAAAACCATCTGCAAATCTTTGTAGATCTTTTCATATTGAGTCTGAACTCATCAGGATCACGGCCCCGGCACAGGCTTTTCACATTATACAGAAATCATGTTGCAGATCTGCAGGGCATTAAGAGTTATTAAAGAGAACGAAGGGGGGGGGGGGAGATGGTTATAAATACAGTCTAGTTGGGTGCTCAAACCATACTTTATGATTTGGAATTTGACATGAAGTCTTAAGAATTGAGACTCACTCAATTCTTAAGACTTCATGTCAAATTCCAAATCATAAAGTATGGGTTTGAGCGCCCAACTTGTCATCCTGTGCATTTGTGTCTGACTCAAGTCCAAGTTACGTGGCTTGAGTCCACAGCTCTGAATACAAAATCCCCCACAGCTGCTCCCTCCATGGAGAAAAAATCAAATTGAAATACATCCTCATCTGTCAAGTCCAGTCAGTTTCCAAAAGAGTAAAAGTTAATGAAACAGTGATTGAACTTAATGTTTGAAGCCAAAAGAGAACAAAACAGAAAGACAAAGAAAAGCGGTGTGAAGAAGCGTCAGCCTTCCTTTAGTTTGAAGATCTTCTCCGATGGGTCTGATGTTAACTTCATATCTTATCTCTCCTCCAGACCAGAGGACTTAAACACTGTTTGGTTTGGACAGCAGACAGTAAAAAATAAAGTCTAAGTATTTTAGGTTATTTCAACTGGTGTTTTGCTCAGGTTTGGTCCCATCTAAAGCCCTGGGTTAGAAGCCATAAGAGCTTCTAGAAAGATCCAGGTTTTTATTGCTACTTTTCCAAAGCGAAGCAATCCACCAGACCACAGACTGGGACCTGGAGGCTTGGATGCAGTTTATCTCAAAACTGTACAGTATGTGAGACTGAAGATGGATTCATTTTGGTTATCCAATTATAAAGTTGTAAAATACAACGTGTCAGTCTTTGTCAGAGATAGAACCATAAAGCCCTTATTTTATTCTAACAGTTGTTCTACTAAGGTTATATCTACACTTCAACGTGTTGGTTTGAAAACAAATATCTTTTGTTACATTTACACTTTGCGTCCACAATACTGGGCCCCTAAAACCGAGACATTTGGAAACACTGCTGCCCCTTTTCGGTATGAAAACTCTAGGGTTGCATTGGAGTCTGGACAGGTGAGATAGGCTTACACACCTTTCAGATGGCGCTCTCTGTTCAAAGAAAAAGGTTAAAGGAAAGACAATTCATTGTGTTTTCAACCCTGTGTTGAACAGAGAGCGCCATCTAGTGAGTTTAGAAAATAAAGACACTGGTTCATGACGCTTCATTTGACCGTCACTAATAGCAGGGCACAGCAGGACGTAGCAGGATGTGACAGGGCATCGCAGGACGTGTAGCGGGACCATGGTGACAACTGAAAACAGGATTTTGGAGCCTCTCTGATCCGAGGGAACATGCTGGGGTACAAAGAACATAAGGACTCCGGGGAATGACTCCCCAGAGCTAGGTTAGTAACAAGCATTTCTGGGACATGATGCACACAAATGGAAAGATAAAGGAGAGAGGAGCTCAGTGTGTCAAAGGAAGTCCCCCGGCAGTCTAAAACCATTACAGCATTATTAAGAGAGACAGGGTGAAGAGAGGAGCCTGGTCGGGCTAGAACTCTCCCCAACCGGATCGGGCTGGACTGTCCTGCCTCCCTCTAGTTGATTGTATTATTGATTATGTGTCTATTCTGTTTGCATTTCATGTCTCTTTCAGTTATGTGTAATTTATTCTTCTGTACAGCACTTTGGTCAGCGTTGGTTGTTTGGAAGTTCTCTAAATTAAGTTTTATTGATTGATTGATAATTCCACGGTAAATCGACCGACTGTTGAGATAATTCAGTCTGGACCAACCATTTATGTTTACTTCTTGTTGAGTCGAATTTCACTACGAGTTGTTTTAATATTACGCAGTCTGCCCCTCCAATTCTCCAGCCACTTCAACCCTAAACCCGTTATTCTGGAACCTGGAACGTTACTTCTGCCTGCCTGACCTTCTCTCTAATCCACGGCCTGAGTTCACCTGGTTTAGCCTTTCCAGTTTAAGTGACATTAACCTGTCTGCCTGCAGTGAGTCTTGGTTTTGGTTTGAGTCATGGCAAAATATGTATCAGACTTTAGTCCCAGCTTCCAGCAATGTGCAGCTGAATCGGGTGCTTTTAGGGAACAGGGGAAGCAAACTTCAGAGGAGAAACAAGGATTTGAGCACACTGTTTGATCTGCAGCCTTTACTAGTGCAAGCACATCAATGTTACTACTGTGTCTTTATCAGCGTCTAAATGACTTTTGACCAAATTCTTACTCTAAAATGGTCAATAAACAAGTGATAATTGTTAGGATTTTTTCAAGGGTTTAATAAACTCTTTTATGCCTGGGCAACGTCTTCCAGTGTGACAACCCAATAATCACAGAGAGCAGGGATGGGCAGAACGAACTTTGACAACACTAAGGCTGATGTGTGTTCATGAGTCAAACCTTCAGTCACAGTTAGAAATTGAAAATGCTCAAACAAAACCTTTAAAATACAAATCCCATAGAGGGAAGAAACTGCAGTTCAGGTAAAGAAACCCACTAACGTCCTGCTTGTCTTAGCTGAAATGTGAAAACAATGCTGGAATTGTTCTGTGAAAGTGTCAAGAGGTCAGATATTGTTGACATGGGAGACGGAACGGGGGGTGTGAGAGGTTGAGCACAATAGAGAGAAGAGAAAGGAAATGGAGAAAATGGTACAGAGAGAATTCTGACCTCCTGTTCTCAGCTCTAAACATCCTGTCCGAGGGAAATCCCGCAACGCATGTATAACAGGTGTTTCACTTTGCTTCACACACAGAGAAATAACATGAAGTCAACATTAGTTACTGTCATTGCAGCTTTCTCTTTTGTTGCATCACATTTCTTCCTTTAATGGAGGGTCACTCCAAGCTGAGAGGGTTATTCTACGGCTGCGTATGAATCACCTTGGATTATAGGGATCAATTTTGTAGAATGTAAAAATAACACATGATTTGCAATACACACTTTGAGTGTGAAACAACATCAATTAATGCATGTCTTAGTCTATATGGGATAGGGTTATGAAAAGGATTTGAAGTGATAGTATAGTATAATGAGTGTATTTAATCTGCTGAAGATAGATGGTACAAAAAGAAGAAGAAAGAGAAGAAAAGAAACAAAAACAGTGTAAATGTGTGTGTGTTTGTGTATGCATCCAGGTCTATGATGTGTAATAAATGAAGCATGTGATTTTGTATTTACTAAAGGATAAAAGAGAAAGGGGGTCGGACCTGAGACGTTGTTTATGAACTTCTTCCTTCTCCTTTTTGAACGTGGAAATCTTTTTGGTTGAATGACTTTCAATCATTTTGGAAGATTGTGCTGAGAAGTACACAACCTTATTTTGTATGGATGCATGAATGTGTGCACTTTATATATATTTTTTTTTATTTTAATGTTTTAAATGTTCAAATACACTACTACTAATACTACTACTACTACTACTACCACTACTATATCCATGACATTCCACCTCCGACTGTTTACCCGCATGCATACCAAAGCATACTCCAATGTGATTGGTCAAAGACTTGAAGTGCGAGTGTGTGTTTTAACTACCAGCTGGCGAACTGACCGCAACCACACGCTTGACCTATGAAGAAAGTCTTTCCATCTCGTATTAAATGTGAATACAAACCCTTTATGCTAACCTCTATGCTAACCGTGGTGTGCTCTAAGGGGAAGATGTGAAGTTTAAAAGAAAAAGGAGCAGAAAAACACAACTAAAAACATCCAATGATTTCCATTAATCCAACTATGTAAGATACACCAAACTCATCGTTATGTTTTTTATTAATCATAATTTATAACATCATTTTTACAAGGCCATGGATCTCCATTAGTCAAATATGAAACACAGCAGCGGTCTCTAAACAAAGGAAACAAACAAGTTGTTGAATCTGCACCAGATTAAATCAACCGCAGAGAATACTGGACTTGATATTTATGTAATAATTAGCAGTGCGGCTTGGCCCTGGCCCCCCCTTCTGTCCCCTGTTTTGAGTTTAGCCTCGTGGAACCGCTCAGCATGCACGTTAACCAGTGACAGTGAACACATCACGGGCCACACACATATTACTAAAGACAGTTGAAGCATGTGGTTTCGTTTCCACAAAGATCAGTCCAGTTGTGAGGACAGAACAAACATATCATGGCAAAAGAGAGAGATTATTTCTTATATTAGATATGTGTCTCATCAGGGGGTCCGGGACCCCTGAGAAGGTCTTCAGAGTTACTGCAGGGGACCACAGATACTTTTAAGCTTTAGGGATATGCCGCTACATGTTCAGTATGTTTAACATTAAAAAATGATGTATAAAAATGTGAATAAGTATTTTAATACTAGTATTGCATACACCATAAATAGGTATGTGTTATTATAAGCCCAGTTCAATCAGCAACTCAAAATCATACAATTATGTGGGGGTGGGTCCCTGCTCCATCTCTCATTCAGCTAAGGGGTCCTTGGCCTAAAAAAAAAAGTAAGACCCCTGAGCTGATGGATTCTGGTTGGGATGTGTGTGGCCGGGTTGGTTCAGTGGTGGAGCAGGTGCACATGTACTGATAGGTTTATGCCTCGATGCAGGGGTCAGGGGTTCGGGGTTCGGGGTCCGGAGTCCGGGGTTCAGGTCCGGCTTGTGACGATTTCCTGCATGTCTTCCCCTTCTTTCTCTCCTTCCTTTCTCATCATCTGTTTGAAATGCACCTTTATTCTCTACTTCACTATTTTACTTTAAATACGGATATTTATACTTTTATACTTCTTCGCGACTGTATGTGTCTAGAATCTAGATATTTATGTTGTTCAGTTAGTTTTTTTGATGTTATTTACTTGTATTCATCACTCTACATGTTCTGCACACCCATATAAGCATTTAAGCATTTATTTATTTTAATTCACATAACTAACTCAACTTTTCCACAGTGTTTTTAATTGTTTCTTCTTTCAAGCTGTGAACTTTGCACGTAATTTCGTACTACAGTGTACTGTGGTATGACAATAAAGAAATCTTGAATCTTGAATCTAGCTGTCCTGTCAACAATTAAAGAAGGTAAAGCCACCCCAAAAATAAATAATCAGTTTTGGTTGGGATGTTATGACAGACTGTAACCAGCAGAGGGCGGCAGCAGAGCATCTATCTCATCCAGCCAACACTGATGCTCTGAACACAGAAGTAAACAGGATAGACAAGACACACATGATACTGTGTCCAACTCGGTCTCCTGTTACCCATGAACCTCCATGGTTTTCATTTCTACATTCACTTGTAACAAGGGACACCACAGTTAGAGGACTGAGACAACCTTTTCTTGTGTTAGTGTCAGCCTCGGTATCACTGGGTTTCAACGCTTCTTAAGAGACCTTTCAATCTCCACAGGGTATTCCATTTAGTGGTAAACTGTGTGTTTTGTCTCTGACCAGAGATGGCAAAGTACTCACTTCCTGTAGTCAAGTAGAAGAACAGAAACTTGTGTTAAAAGTACTGATCCAACGTCTTTACTCAAGTAAAAGTCACAAAGTACAGGCTTGGAAATTTTAAAATATAAAATTAAAAGTAGCCTTGCAAATGAAAAAAATGAACTGACAGCAAATCCTTGAACATGGAGTCTAATAATAATAACTGTAATATGTCAGGCTCACAATGTATGTGGCCGTCCATAATACTACGCTAACGTTACCACCATCAAGCTGCAATGATTTTACGCCGAATCTGTCGAGTCGTCGTGTAGTTGTGGAAGTGCAACGTAAAGTCCCATCCAATTAGTTTCAACTGAAATTATTTGAACCTAAAGTAACGAGCCAATTTTGTAACATGTAAGTAGGAGAATTTACCGATATTGGTGTTAAAATGCAAGGAGTAAAAGTAAAAAGTCGGCACAAAAAAATAGAAGAGAAATCTACTTCAGTACAGTAACAAAGTATTTGTACTTCGTCACTTCCCATCCGTCTCTGAATAGACGGAAAGTATTTGAACCTGACGTTGCGTTTCGTTTGTGTTTCAACATGCACTCAGCCCTTGGAATGACGTTGTGGCATGCATCGCCCTAACTATACAGATTGAACGTTGTATTTCTTTTGGTATTTGTAGGTTACACTAGACTTAAATGTTTTAAGTCACTTGTTTTTGACGCCTACCGACACAGCTTTTGCCTTTTGTTTCATTTTCTACCTCTGATAATTCAAATTAGGCATTCCTCTTCTCATCATCACAGCACAAGCCCAACTTTGTTCATCCTACTGGGGAAGTCTCAGGTTGGTTTAGAGGAACAAAACCATTCTGCAGAGTATGCATTGAGACAAATGAAGTTCATTTGTTAACATAACCATGGGAATAGTCGTTGTAGTAGTTCACGTTATGGCACAGAAGCAGCTTTAAGATGAGTGACCTTTGAAAATTTGTGCTTAGTTTGTATTCATAATGACTATTCTCATCTTTTAAATAGAAGTGTAATTGGATTTTGAGCAGCAGTGCTGTAGCAGAAGCTCTGACCAATCTGAACGCGGCTGTCTGTTCTACCTGTACAGCTTCTGTGTCAGACATTACCTCACCTATCTGCTGTGATGTCATCCCATCTCTCTGCCCCCCTGACGCGTCCCTCCCTCGCTCACTCGCTCGCTCGCTCTGGCGTCCTTTCCCTTCTCTATATGGTTTTGTTTCTCCTCTCACCTCTGCTTCTCCTTCCTCATTCTCGCTCGCTCGCTCAATGCAGCAGGATCAGCACACACACGTTAAGATTCGTGCTTGCAAGACTTTATACAGTGTATTAATAGAAATACAGTGTGCATGTGCATAGAAATTTACAATGATATACATATTTATTTATGTATGCAGTGGGGCTCGAAAGTTTGGCCACACCAGGTAAAAATTTGTATTGGTGTGCATAAAGAAACAAGGGTACAAGTTATTAACTCTGCAGGGGGCCCAAACTTTTGCAGAAGCCCTTTTTTTGTTTTCTGTTATTTTGAAAGTATAAATGATGGAAATAAAATCCAAGTTTTTGTGACATATTATACAAATGTCTAATCGGTCATTTGATTCCTTTTGGAGATTTTTTCCATCTTTTTTTGGCTTCTTTATGCACGTTAATACAAAATCTTTACCTGGGTTGCCCAAACCTTCTAGCCCCACTGTGTAGGGCTGCGCTTTCTCACCAATCCTGTTTGTAGTATTTATGGACAGGATATCGAGGCATGGTTGGGGAAGGGAGAGGGGTTGCAGTTCGGTGGCCTCGGGGTCTCATCGCTGCTTTTTGCAGATGATGTTGTCCTGATGGTCGTCTGTGACCTTCAGCCCTCACTGGATCGGTTTACAGCTGAGTGTGAAGCGGCTGGGAGGAGCATCAGCACCTCTAAATAAAAGGCCATGGTTCTCAGCAGGAAACCGATGGAGTGTTTTCTTCAGGTTGTGAGTGTTGTCCTTACCCCAAGTGAAGGACTTTAAATACCTTGGGGTCTTGTTCGCGAGTGAGGGGACCATAGAGCGGGAGATTGGTCGGAGAATCGGTGCAGCGGGGCCAGTATTACATTCAGATTATTACACGTTGGGATGAAAAGAGAGCTGAGCCAGAAGGCAAAGCTCTCAATCTACAGTGTTCATTCCCTATGGTCATGAAGGCTGGGTCATGTCCCAAAGAACGAGATCCAGGGTACAAGCTGCCATGGGTTTCCTCAGGAGGGGGGCTGGCGTCTCCCTCAGAGATAGGGCGAGAAGCTCAGTCACCCGAGAGGAGCTCGGAGTAGAGCCGCTGCTCCTTCGCGTCGAAAGGAGCCAGTTGAGGTGGTTCGGGCATCTGGTAAGGATGCCTCCTGGGATCCTCCCTAGGGAGGTGGTCCAGGCAGATCCAGCTGGGAGGAGGTCTCAGGGAATACCCAGGACTAGGTGGAGGGATTACATCTCCAACCTGGCCCGGAAGTGCCTCGGGACCCCCCAGTCGGAGCTGGTTGATGTGGCTCTGGAAAGGGAAGTTTGGGGTCCCCCGATGGAGCTGCTGCCCCCGCGACCCAATACCGGATAGGACGGACAAAGACGCGACAAAGAGAATCACGTAAAGGAAACAGATGCAATTTAACAACCTAGGACACCCAGTGTCTCTCTGTCTGCTGTCTGTACGGGGGTTTGTGTGGCTGAATGTTCAGCTGTGGGCCTTCTTCAGACAGCTTGCCAAAAAATTCTACCTGGCAGCGGATGTAAACGTCACCCCACCTGGAAGCTTTAATAACTCTGCCTCAGTATGTTTTATTTGGTTGTAACATTGAACGTTATAGCTGACTTGTCTGCCCACTTCAGTTAACACATTTCATTTTCAATGGGTTGTAAAAAAAATATTGAGCAGAAATCCGAACCTGGCAAGCTGTTTCATTCATCTCATTTGATTTGTCAGATCAATTGCCACCCCGCTGTGGAAGAATATCTTCAGGTAAAAGTGCCACAATGTCAGAATACTGATTTTGTAATGTATTATTTTGCTCCAGATCTTTTGCAGATAGAACATCTTGGTCTGAGTGAGTCTTTTGAGACAATGCAGCAACGTGCTGTGGAAGGAAACTCTGAAATGACTCAACCAGAAACAGCATCAACCGAAAATGAGGAGTAGTCACAGTGTCGATTGACAAATGCTCTCCGGGGAGTTCAGTGGGGAAACAGCGATGACCCCCATCGCAGCAAAGATTTAGCCAAAATAAAAAATATCACAAGGAACATACATTCCCACTTTAAACGTAAATATAAGAAAGTGCACTTCTTGCCAATTTTTTTTCCCTGGGCTGGCTCTTCCAAAGTTTAAAGTCCCCGACTGCAAATACTTAAGTCAGGGGAAAAAAGGCTTCTCTCCTCTTTATTGATTGTGGACTCGGGCTTATGCTCTCCCTGAATTGCCCATTTCATTATGCTTTGCTCTCGGTTTATTGGTTTTAAGGCATGAGGCTCCGAGGAGGGACATGTTTAGCTTATTGCTTTGGCGGCATGAAGCGGGCGCTGGCATATTACTGGAGTCTGGAGGTCTGAGCCGTTCAGCAGCAGAGGTAAACAGACATCTGTATTGTTGTAGACACCAGTCAAACCAGTATTAATTACCGCTGGCAACACTGGGTGCAAAATAAACTTGATTTGAATGTGTGAAGAGTGGCAAAAAAAATGGATTGAAATGCAATTTAGCTTGTGTAAACACGTTAAAATGCTGACAGCTAAATGGTGTGAACTGTGACTGTATTTCACTGTAAATGATGTAAAACATGGTTCCAATATTTACTCTGGTACCCATGAATCGCTCATAATCTGTGTTCACGTTCACTTCGCCCATTAGCATCAATACACATGGACCTGCCGCTAGTCTCCTTAAGAGAGGACAAACCCACGGGACAAAGAGACAGGAAGTTACTCTGAGTTGGGGCGTCTCGTATTGGGAATAATGTGATTGGATTAATTCATGTAAAAGATGTTAGATGTCATTCCAGCAATGGCCCAATGACTGATGGGTAATCTTGATGGTCAACTTCAGCAAACTGATGTTGTCCAACGGATGCCTTCAGACCTTTCCACCTGTCCCAGTCCCCTGACTTCTCTGATCCAGCTTCTCATTTCCCTAATCAGCCTGGCAGTATATCTACCCGCCCATTTGCACCCACACTTTGCCGATATTGTCAATCTTGTTTTTGGTGCCTTGCTTTCCAGACATCTGCACCTAAACCTCTACGAAACAAGAATTTGGACTGCACCTTTTTCCTGCCCAATCCTGTGTACCTGTGTACTCTCTGTTCCTTCTGTTTGGACTTCCTACCAATGTCAGTAAGCTTCTGTATCATCTTCTTCTGTCAATAAATCCCTGAACTCTTCCTGTCCTCCTGGACTACTTGCATTTACGTCTTCCCTTGTTGCGTTCAACTCACCCTCTTGACAGATAAAGTGACTAATCCTTTCACCATCACTAACAATAAGTGTCAAGATAACTCCCCTACGCAGCATGTCCCAAATCTCACATTACAGAACTTTGCAGCTGATTTCTGTCACATTGTGTCCACAGTACTAAAGGCAACATTGCGACAGTAAAGTAGAAAGATAGTTTTAAAGAAGCCCCATTTTGCAGATGTAGTCACAGCTCTAAATCTTTCATCTCCTTAGTTTCAGCACATTGTTACGAGTTGTACAGCTCCCATTAACCTTGTTTCCAACGGCAGCAGGCAGCTGTCTTCAGTAAAATACCCAGTGTTCCAAACTGCAGACCGATGAAGTCAGCTTGTAAAGAAAGTGGAACATCTAGAGCCAGATATTTGATATTTTTCAGGTGTTTGTGCTGCAACCAAATGAGCAAGAAAAAGAACAAAGCTATTTTAAAGCCATAGCGCCTAGTTTTTCTTTCCTAATGATGAATTCTAAGTAATGACATCCACATGCTCATCGTGCACCTACTTCTAATGCATTACAAAACCCATTTCTATCCTGTTCAAAATCAGTAGCCTAAGGTGACATCCGTGTCTGACCTCTCCAGTGAGGAAAAGTCACTTTCTTTATTTGGTTTTCAGTCCTTTTGCTAAATGTTTAGGTCTTTTCTCAGCAGTCCGATCACTGACTGTTACATTACGTCGGGTCTCAAGCCTTCGCCTGTTGCAGCAGTCATCTCTGTCTCCGAAATTGAACGCATCATTCAAGCTTCTGCGTGAAAGTCACCAGACTACATAGCCACGCCGCGAAATACAAAAAGAGTTTTGTGCAGCTGATCAGCTTGAGTAGCTGTGTTTCACTCAATGTAACAGATGTTCTTTAATAAAAATAGTCACACACTTTAGCTTTAAGCTAAACTATTTTAATAATCAGGTGTCTCTTGAGACGACACCTTGTTAAAGCTATCATTTTGTATAAATGATCTTTCTTTTTTTTGCATTTTGATGAATGGTGTGATAATTCCGCATTACTGAACACGCTGCAGACACCACATTCATTTCAAATGGGAGATTTGAGCCCTCAACATTTTCCCTCAAAAGTGTTTCATGTTGAATCATTACTGGCAAATAACAAGGCCATCTGAAAGGAGTAAACAATTTGCACAATATCATTATCAGAAAAAAATTTAAATTCCATTTAATTTAGTATCACGTTATTCCGCCAGCTGTCTTTTTGAGTCTGCTTGCAATGATCATCCACTCAGGTTGGGATTACCATACACTTTTAAAGCCTCATAATACCTCTTCATATTCTTTTTTCCCCTTATAGTCAGAGTGTAATTGTCTTTTCCCCCATGTCCCGTACAGTACATGTCTCCTTACCTTCGCCCTCACCCTTTTATTTCCCTTCACAATTTTCTGGTCTATGTTTTCCCTCGCTTCCTGTCTCTCCTCGGCCTCCCGCCCCTCCATCAGTGATTACACATAACCCTGAAGTAATTAGGCTAAGAATGCAGATGGGGATTCAGGTCATAAATAAACAACTGTAAGTGATATTAAACTATCAGGGAGAGTGTTGCTGGGAGGAAACACACCGTCGGGAGTTTTAAGATGTACTCTGGCTGAGCAGCACTTCTGACTTCCCACAAATCGTCTCTGTGGCACACGACAGCGTTGGAAAGACATTTATTATATTGTGCTGAAAGGTTTTGAGCCACTTACGTTAGCAGATGTTTACGCTATCCGCCATTCTCCCAGTCAAAAATAGTCGATCTCCGAATGTAAATGTGCTGTATTTATATAGCGCTTTTCTGGTCTTAACGACAGCTCAAAGCGCTTTTACATCTACAGGAATCATTCACCATTCACACACTGTGGCCGAGGCTGCCGTACAAGGTGCCACCTGCTCATCAGACACACACTCACACTCCGATACGCAGCACCGGGGGCAACTCGGGGTTCAGTATCTTGCCCAAGGACACTTCGACAGGGGACTGCAGGGGCAGGGATCGAACCACCAACCTTCCGATTAGCAGGCAACCGCTCTACCACTGAGCCACAGCCGCCCCCTCCGTAGGAGGAAATGTCATGAGGCTCCTTTTCCACTACAAGGTCAATATTGTTTTTCACTAACGACGAAACAACAAATTATCAGTGTATTTATATGGAACCGAGTTTCAGAAGCTTCCCTTCTTTACTCTCCTCCCTCGACTTTTTTTGACTAAAACCTGATCTCCATGCTGAGTTCATGTGTAGAGCTCCTGGGGATACTTGGAGTAAAGTCTCATGATCTCGAGTCTTCTTAGTGTTTTAAAAAATAGGGATTTTGATCCAATCATGGTAGCGCCCCTAGCTCTCCCATTCAAAAGGCCATTTGACCAAAAAACTATAATACAGGAAATCATAAAATTGGCGCTTCCGTCCTAAATATGTACATTCACAGAAATACCCTAGGTTGCATTTTGGCGAGAGTTACACTATTAAGACATATTTTGCTGATTTAAATACAGCTGTGTGCATGGCCAACCCGTTCTCACTCCAAACTCACTGACGATTGGTCATTGTCTCTCAGCATCAGATACCAACGAAAGAAATATACTATATGTATCTATATACATACTATAGCGTGTGAATGGGAGGCACCAGGCAATGCAGCAAGCCGCTCATGGCGCTGCAAAACGGCATAGTGAGCGACAACGGTAGCGAGTAGTATGAAAGACTGTAAATCCGTGTAAGGAGGAAGGTTGGGGGGGTCAAACAACACAGGACTTTCACCCCGGAGACCGGGATTTGTGTCCCGTTTTTGTCACTGAAACATACATTTTGCAACCGTACCCACCATCTTTTCTTTGGCTAAATGCCAAAAGGCATAAAAGACTCTTGACCCTTCAAGACTGTTATGATTAAAAGGGAATTTTTGCGGGAATTTTAGGCCTTTAATTCCACAGGACAGATGAAGAAATGAATGGGGGGAGAGAGAGAGGGAATGACACTCAGCATGGGGCGGCAGGTCGGAGTCAAACCCGCGGCTGCTACGTCGAGGAGTCAACCTCCATACGTGTGCGCCTGCTCCACCAACTGAGCTAACAGCCACACGTATGCTAATTATCTGATAACTAAATCGTTTGCATTACTTACTTTTCATAAAAATGTTTTTAAAAAATGTTTTAGCATACATTCAGGTGTGTTATTAACTACCAACCAGTGATTTATGTGATTTAGTGACTAGTTACGGGTTCATTTTATTGAGATGATGAAAATTTCGGCAAAGAAGCAAAATTATCTATCACCAAAAATAGCAAAGTACATATCAGAGTAAAAATAGCTCTCCGGTTCTCCATCATCTTGCTCTTCTCTCTCATCCTTCTTGTAGCGGGTCCATTAAAATCATAATGAGACTGTTTTTGGAGACTGGGATTGGGAGAGTAATTCATTCTCGTTGTTGAAGCTAAATAATTGAAAGGGTGAAGGAGTTTTGGGAAGGAGGCTGTGGTCGGTGTCTGGGCGTGCAGTTACTCCTCCGGGTTGGAGAGGCCAGTTGTTGTCGTTTAAGACTGAAACCTGCATCTAAATCATCAATCACACATCATATCATTATCAGCTAAGGTTTTTGGAATGTGTTCCAAGTCACATTTTAAAGGTTTTCCATGGAAAGGATGTTCCCAAGGTCGTCATTTTAATTTCAGAAGTTTGCTGGAAATGTCTCTTCATGTAGATTATAAACTTTACCAAGATATTTGTCATTGTATCTTGGTTAAAATAATAAGGTGTTCAAATGTTACTGTCCAATTAAACTTATTATATGGAGAGAAAACCCCAGGCACAAGGTGCAGCTTTTAGAGAGACCAAAGCTAAATACAGATGCAAGTTTCAGAGGGGGGGGCACATCTTTCTGTATGGCTGTACATTATACTGTACCTTTGACACGTCAGGTGTGAAGTTAGGTCTCTGGATAGGAGTTGCTTTAATTCACAAGAGAGCCCGACAGTGGGATTCACCAGAGCCAGGTTTTCTGCAGACAGATAACTGCAGAACAGGGCTGACCCCCTTGGTAAAAACGCCCTTAGCTACCAACCACTGTTTTGAACATCAGTACAGCAGGACCTCCATACTAGCTCCGGTCTAGCCCAGTTGATCTGATGCAAATGTGAATCCTCTGTTGTGTTAAGATCTGACAGGGTTGCATTCTGTCTTGTCTCATCATTCGCTCCCTTTTCTGACATCTCATTTTATTTTAGGGAGTACATGAAGTGCTGTTGATAAAGTAGCAGAACTTAAAGTATTTATAGTGCAGCACAACATGTCCACAGAGTTTAACGAGGGATCAGCGCTGTGAGCCGGCAGTGGCTCTCCATCACAGAGGCCCCTGGTGGAAGCATCAATCAGCGCTCAGACACTGAGTGATTTACTCCGAGTTCAGACTGTTCAGACAGACAAGCCACTCCCAGATTGATTGAGCACTAAGACAAAAGTTGCAGAGAAGGAATATACTAGAATCTGCTCCTATTTCAAGCAGCAGCAGCACTGTGAACACTACTTTCCTTTTTCCTTGCTGTGCATGTTTTCATGCACAATGTATATTTTAATCATGCCTGCATGCTGCAAAATGTAAAAGACAGTTCTGATTCTCTGAGTGTGCAACACAGGCCTGCTCTGCTCTTTGGTCCGTCAGCCCTCCAGCGAGTCTCCGGAAGAACAAAACCCTAACGACGGGTTGAGTAATTATTCCTCTTAATGTAAACGTCATAATGGGATTAAACGATTCCCCCCACCCCCCCATCACCATCCCTTCCCCTCTGGACTCTTCTCTGGAAGTCTCGCTCGCTCTGTGTTCATTGTTTATTTCAGGCTGTCTTTGTGAATCAGTTGTTGAGACACTGACCTCTCGAGGGCCAGTCAGCTGGGCTGTGTGAGTGTGTGTGTGTGTGTGTGTGTGTGTGTGTGTGTGTGTGTGTATGGTGGTGTGTGCATTTGTACCAGACTGTGTAGAGTTTGTACAGTACTTGAATGTTTCTCTCTCTTTTTTTCCCTCTGCATTCGCTGCGATTTTGTGTTCAGAGACATGTTTTGTGTGTGTGTGTGTGTGTGTGTGTGTGTGTGTGTGTGTGTGTGTGTGTGTGTGTGTGTGTTTGTGTGTGAAATAGCACGTGACTAAACAACAGAAAGTGAACATGGCAGCTGCCATGCTGCACAAACTCCCACTCTTTAGACAAACCACACACACACACACACACACGCGCACAGACACACTATATTTGTGAGGACTATTCTTTTGCCATGCTACAGCACTCCCCCCCTTAAACTCAACATTAACCTACACCTAATTCAACTAGCACCAATTAATCATAAATTATGAGTCCATTAAGAAATAAAAACCTATTTTCATATTTGACTACTGGTTTAGCACTTTTTTTTACATAACAATCCCAAAGAGAAAATTAAAGCCTCAAAAATGTGAAATGTTATCAAGTATTTTGTGGTATTCTTTATTAAAAAAAAACAAAAACATTACTTCTCAAATATAAACCTGTGGTGCTCTTCTTTGTCTTATGTGCCAGTTATCTGAATATGATTGAGTGTTGGACTGCGATTCAGACAAAAGGAGCCATTTGAAGAAATTATGAAGGCTTTTCCACCTTTCTTCTGACATCTTATAGCCCAGATGATTACCGGTAGTTGCTTTAAATAAAGGTATAAGCAGAATATCAATAATTAAAATAATAACTAGTTGCTACTATCTTAAAAGAGCTCATGTTCTGCTCATTGTCAGGTTCATGATTGTAAGATGTTATATCAGAATAGGGTCACATGGTTCAATTGTCTGAAAACTTGAAATTGGGCAGCTCCTCCTGAGAACAGTGTTTTCTGTTGGAGATGGTAAGTCCCATGGGGGGGGGGGGACTTTGGGCTTTTTCACTTTGTGAACCTGTTACATGCACAAAAAAGATATTTAACCCTCATGTTGTCCTCATGTTGTCCTATATAAATGTTCTTTTAATTACCCAAAATAACATGACTGATTCCACCCAACGCTCTTTGCCAAGTACACATCTCTACTTTTATTAATTTTGGGGCGTCTTAATCAATTTTATAGCATTTGCAGAAAACAATGTAAATGTTGTTGAAATAGTATTGAGTAAAAGTTGACATATTCCAGTCTGTGATTATCATCAACATCCATTCCTTTAATTTCAGACTAAAATATTCCTATTTTCTGCTTTTCTAACTCAAACATTAGGTATCATTTCCTATAAATTAAGTTTATAAATAAAAAAATTCCAAAAATAAGTGTAAAACTAAAGGTAATAAGTTAGTGTTATGTATAAGTTCAAAACGTAAAAATAAAATGTCAAAGGTGTTGAATAAAAGGAACAAAAACATAAGTAAAAGTCGATAAAAAGCGCCAACAAAAGTGTTGATTTTCAGTTATTACGGGAAGACAACACAAGGGTTAACAACAAAGGAAAGGGAAAAAGCCAAAAAGCATATAATGAGCACTTAAAAGAAATGAGACTGGACAAAATGCCCTCCCTTTTAAAAAATTAAACTCCAAACACACTGAAGAACGATACCTGTCCTCACAAAGATAGAAGTATATCAACACGCACACACGCAAGCATCCAGAGGCCTGGGTAGTCCAGACTCGTGAGGACATTGCTGTGCTGTACATCCAACCCTAACATTAACGCGGTGCTACTGGCCTTTCTGTTCCCCTCATCTCCAGCCGAGCGGGGAAAGACGGCAGTTGTCACTACATGGAGAAAAAAAAAGAAAAAAAGAGGAGAGAAACTGTAGAGAGCCGTCTCCTCTGCAGACATCTTCGCTGGTTGTGGTGGAGAATCTAGATTAGATTAGATCTAGAATCTTTCTGGTGAAACAGCAGCAACGTGCTTCAGACCAGCCGATGTCTTCAGAGCCAAAAAACAGGAACTGTTCATCTATAGAAGCAACAGAAGGTTTAAAAAAAAGAAAACAAGCACTGATAAGAATAGTTCTTTTTGTATAGAATACAGAAGCATGTTGCTTAGCCAACACCTGCTCAAAGCAGCAGTACTGTGTTTAAAATTCTGGTCAGGATCCCCAAGAACTCACTATCCTAGCTTTGGTTTAAGACTGATGCAAAATCAGGTGGTCTCCTGTTTGGTCCGCATTTTATTAGATAGTCCGGTTGGTTTAGGGGGGTGTGCTACCATACTTTTAACCACCTCTACACAGTAACCAGTCCATTGTGATTCTGATGTTTCCGACCAAACAGAAGGAACTACCCTTCTTTAAACTACATCTTAAGATGAAGTAGTCCATTCTGATAGATACGTCTTGCCTTAAATAATGAGTTGTTAGAATAAATAGATGTTAGAATAGTAGAATAGATAGAATAGAATTAGAATAGATAGAATAGAATGCCTTATTGTCATGTCAGTTTCTCTGCAATGAGATTGAAGCAATCCCTTTACAGTGTTGACACGAATATAAGATAAATATAAAATATCAAAAGTAAAAAATGTAAAAAAAAAAGGGGGGTGGGGGGGGGCGGTGCAGTCTGGAAGCAACTGTATACATATATAAAACGGCTTGAATACACATTGTGTGAAAGGAGTATGAAACAAATAGATAAACATTGCACTGTAATGAAATGGTTATGTACTAAATAATAAATAAATAAATAAATAAATGTTGCCCTGTGTTAAAATGCACAGATTCCAGTAACCTTTGAGGTATTATACATAACAGTGGAGACAAAGTACACACATGATGATGTTAAACCATGTATGGCCCACCACTAGTGCTTTGGATTCTTTGAGTGACGTTAAAATCCATTTTCTAATGATAGTATATATACATATATAGTTCAGAAACACTTGACAATTTGCCAAATAGCTAACTGAGTTTGCAAAAAGAGAAGAGCAAAAAAGGCCGACTCAATTAGAAATTGTACTTTGGTTTTGCACAAAAGCTTGCTGCCTGCCGCTGTTTGTCCGACCCAAGCTAATAATGTAAAAGCTCTGAGAGAGGAAGCTGAGGAGCTGCTCAACGGATGCTCTGTGATGAGGAGGCAGAACCGTCTGGTGGATGGATTTAGGGGGCCGTAATGAGCTGGGCTAGCTGATGGACCCCGAGCTAACTGACAGCTCTCCACTCAGCAGTTTAGATTCCATCCAGCGTCCAGCTGCAGCCCGCATCACTGGTGGCTGCTGTAAAACTAAGACTCAACAGGATTGGATAATTCTGCAGGAATTGTTTTATGTGGTACTTTAATAAGTACATAGGAATATAAACCACTGGAAGCCTCCATTCATTATCTATGTCATTATATACAGAGTAGAGTAAATATCACTTGATGCTTTTTGCCAAATAATTATTGAGAAGGCATAATTGCTGCCTGTATTATGTTCTGTGTTATTTTCTCCAGTCCAGGGATTGTAATGTTCTCATACCCCACAAAAATCAGAGGGAAGTATTCGGATGGCTGGGAGAACAAAGAACTGGATCCATCTCCACCTCGATTGACTGATCAGCTGTTTGAATCCCGTGTGTGGTTGAGGTTAGGCTCCAAAAAAGCCCGTGTTCAGGTTTCCTGTGTTGTGCCACAATATTGTCAATCTTTGTACACTTATCAATCTCTGATCTTGTCTTGATGTTGCAAACCGCAATTTCCCCTTCTGTGGGACAAATAAAGGTTTCCTATCTTATCTTATCTATCTTATATTTGCTATACGAGTAGAAAACAGATGTAATATGTTGTCAGGTATGTTGGTGTAACCATCTCCCGCGTCCAAAAAGGAAACCCCACCCAGGCTTTTGTCTTAGAATTATGTTCATATTGGACAATTCTGTACATCACATCAAATGTCAATGTGAAAATCAAAAATTACTTTTTCTAGTTCAACTGAAGTTTATTGTCAATACGAGAATGTGTGTATTCTCATTCAGTTATAGTGGTTGCTTACATAATCCTCATGTTGTCCTACTGTTGTCATCATGTTGTCCTCATGTTGTCCTACTGTTGTCCCTCATGTTGTCATCAGTTTGTCCTCATGTTGTCCTCATGTTGTCTCATGTTGTCCTCATGTTGTCCTCATTGTTGCCCGGCCTCATGTTGTCCTCATTTTGTCCTCCTGTTGCCCCATGTTGTCCTCATGTTGTCCTCATGTTGTCCTCAGTTGTCCATTTGCTCATGTTGCCCTCATGTTGCCCCATGTTGTCCTCATGTTGTCCTCATGTTGTCCCTATGTTGCCCCCATGTTGTCCTCATGTTGTCCTCATGTTGTCCTCAGTTTTTCCTCATGTTGTCCCATGTTGTCCCCATGTTGCCCTCATGTGTTGTCCTCATGTTGTCCTCATTTGTCCTCATGTTGTCCTCATGTTGCCCCCATGTGTGTCCTCATGTTGTCCTCAGTGTTGTCCTCATGTTGTCCTCATGTTGCCTCCCATGTTGTCCTCATGTTGTCCTCATGTGTCCTCATGTTGTCCTCATTTGTCCTCATGTTGCCCCCATGTTGTCCTCATGTTGTCCTCATGTTGTCCTCATGTCGCCCCCATGTTGTCCTCATGTTTGTCCTCATGTTGCCCCATGTTGTCTTCATGTGTCCGACCTTCATGTTGTCCTCATGTTTTCCTCATGGTGTGCCCCATGTTGTCTCTCCATGTTGTCCTCATGTTGTCCTCATGTCGCCCCCATGTTGTCTCTCATGTTGTCCTCATGTTGCCCCCATGTTGTCCTCATGTTGTCCTCATGTTGTCCTCATGTGGTCCCATGTTGTCCTCATGTTGTCCTCATGTTGTCCTATTTCAATGTTCTTTTTAATTTCCCCAAATAACATGATTGGATTCAACGTTCTTTGCCAATTACAAATCTCTACTTTCATTAATTTTGTGTCTTATTTAATTTTATAGCATTTGAGAAAAAAAAGTGAAGTGTTTTTGAAATAGCTTGAGTAAAAGTTGACATATTCCAGTCTGTGATTATCCATCATCATCCATTCCTTTAATTTTAGTCTCAATAATTCCTAATTTCTGCTTTTCTAACTCAAACTTTAGATATAAATTCCTATAAACTAGGTTTATTACTATATTTACTAACTGTAAACTAAAATGACTAACTTAGTGTAAACGTCAGAAAAAGTGACAAACATTGAAAAAAGGGACAAAAATGTAAGAAAAAGTTAAAAACAGCGTCAATAAAAGTGTTGTTTTTCAATTCTGACAGGAAGACAACACAAGGGTTAAATAAATTCATGGTATAACCCTAACCAAAGCATTATTATTTGTCATAATTTGGTGTCATTTTATTAAGAGTTTGGATCTATAGTAGCCTACATGCCACATGGTTAACTAGTCTCTTTATGTACTCAAGCCTTGTGCATTTTATCCTTTGAAAAACACATTATTTTGAGACAATTTTTGATTGGAATTCATAAGCCAGAAACACCTTTCATGTATTATTTTTAATAAGCCTATTTTGGACATTTTTCTGCAGCATCCTGGAAACTTGACAGACTCCAACCACACCATGGAGGCACAAAGTTGCTGGTTTGAATCCAACACGTGGCCTTTAGTATGAGACTCGCCCATCTTTTCTGTCACTCTCCAAACAATGCAAGATATGAAACCCATCCCTCTGGAGACGTGGTGGACTGGTGCAGATGTTCTCCGAGTCGCTCTGAAGCCCAGAGTCTGTGTGATCACCAAAGCGTATCCCAGCAGCGGCAGCACTGATCTGAGACCTCTAATTAGCTCCCTGCGCTCCCAAACTCATAATGACCCTCATTTGTCAGGGAATGTGCAGCTCGGGAGCGATCGCAGCGAGTGGGGGTTAAGGCAAAGCAGAAGGAAGAGGACTGCGACTCCCAGGGGGACACGGTGAAGCTTTTAATCTAGGGCTGTCAATCCATTCAAATGGGTCCAAAGTCAACTTTACATATAAGAATTGTTTTGTCTCTTCATAATGTACTTTAACCCTCGTGACAACACCAAAGTCAACACTTTAGTTGACGCTTTTTAATCAATGTTTTTAACTTTTTCTTGCGTTTTTGTCCCTTTTTCAACACTTTTTTTTAAAATGTTGGTCACTTTTTTGACTTCTGTAAATGCATGGAAGAAATCTGTTTTTGCAAGATGTAAGCATTAATAGCTGATTACTAAGCCTCATTGAAATGAGTCGGAAAGGTATTTATGATTTGATGATATGATATACTGTACATATATCTTTTAATAAATAATGTTTGTACTATGCCTTTTTATACAAGAAATAGGCCTAGGAAAATTGCATGACTTAACCCTTGTGTTGTCTTCCCATCAAAATCAACCCTTTTGATGATGCTTTTTATAATTATTTTTAACTTTTCTTATGTTTTTGTTCTTTATTTTCAACCTTTTGACGCTTTTTTCAATGTTTGCCACTTTTTTTACAATACTGGCGTCTTTTCAACAGAAAGATTTGTTGATGGTCGCTTTTGTGAAAAAAAAGTCACTATTCAGCATTAACAGCTCCGTTGAGACTTTGGCACAGCAGTGCTGTAGCTTGGCCTCAAATGTCTTTGTTGGATGCAACAATAATAGTTTAATATCTGTTAAAATGGCAACGGTGTTCAAATGTTACACTCCAGAAGATTATATTACTTCAGAAGAAAGTAAAAAAGCTGCGAAATGTAAAGTCAGACAGAGGCGGGTGGAGCTGAATCAAAGTTCTCACTGCTTTATAAATACTGCAGTCATGGTTTAGACCTAATTATTGTGCGTTTGGGTCAGATTAGACATGTTTTCTGCTCAAACAAACAGTGAGAGGCATCACCAATGTTCAGCTGCTATGTGAAGTAGGGTTGAATGTGGTTGAGAGTTGATATTTCTGCTCGGACCTCCGCAGCCGTCTGTCCATGAACCATCTGCACGGAGCCGGAAGGTAATTTCTTTTGAACATTTGTGCACATCTGTTACTGTAAGTGTTTTTTTTTATCATGCTTTGCACAATCTGCATCTTGCAGCTTCTTTACAGTGCAACTCAAGCAATTGTTTTCAGTGATTTTCCCAACGTGAGCTTCCATTATAACAGTGGGTGCTCGAAAAAAGTAATTCATTTTAATAATTGTGTTTTTTTCCCTTATTGTGGAAAAGTGATTGATTAAAGGTATCTTTTGTGTGATCATAGTATGGGGTATGCAGTATGACTGGATTACCCACCTCAAACTGCTCAGGAGCCCTAGAACCCCAAGGGCCCCAAAAGCCTCACATCGTCCTATTGTTTATGTGGTATAATTAATTGCACATTTTCCAAGGAGTTTGAACAACTTGAATACATTATAACTGAGGATGGCCTTGGAGTTTCAGCTCATTTTATTATAACTGAGGATGGCCTTGGAGTTTCAGCTCATTTTGAGGCTCTGTCTTTTTTAGGAGGGTCCTGTGCTCACGTGGCGTGTGTTCCTAATTAATTGGTAGTTACCTTAATTACAACTGTTGGGACCTGTTTAACCCTGGGGTCCTCTAACAGACTAATCTGGTCATATGGGTTGGACCTCAGGGCCTTCTTATAGAAGCTGTAAGAAGTGTTGCCCTGGTAACAGCAGTATCTGGATGTATTGCACATATTTTGGTATTGATGGGACATTCCATTGTGTTATTGAACCATGTATTGTTTTTATTGAAGATTGTTTGTTGGGCTTTTCCCTTTAATGTAGTGACAATGGATAGACATGAAAGGGGGAGAGAGATGGGGGGGGTGAACCCGGGCCGCTGCAGGACTCAGCCTGCATAGGAGAACGCTCTTACCCCCCCCCCCCCCCCCCCCCCCCCCCCCCCCCCCACCATGTATTGTTTTAATATTTCTACCAGTCTGATACTTTAACTTGTTCAGCCTGAGCAGCTCCAGTGGGGCCTGGCAGGAGTTATTAAAAACTTTCTAAACAACTACAAACTTATATTTCTATGTCAACATGTTCGTGTTGCATGCTTTTAATTCTACAATTACGGTAAAAATATGACAGCGGCTCGGCTCCGTTTTTCCTAAATCATGTCGGAGTCAGAGCAGTGATGATCTGCGACATATAATTAGCTCCCCTTAGTCTCAAACTCATAAGGGGCATCATTTATCAAAACACATCTTCAGAGAAATCTGTGTATTTTTGATATACGCTGTGAAACAAAAAATGAAACAACTTCCAGCTTTGAATTAACCAGCACTGAGCTAAAAACCATCTGGGGGGGGGCTTTTTAGTCTCCGTTGTTGAAATGTTTGAAATATGTGGGTGTACAGATGTCACAAGTAGCTGCTATCCAACATCCAAGGAAATTGACGCTTCAAAAATAGTTCTATTTTTTGAAATATCAGGTTGACACAATGTCAAATAGTATCTGAACTCATGGGTTAAAACTCTGAGATGATTTGAAAGAAAGAAGATTAAATGTTCATGATAAAATGAGGCAGGATTTTCAGAGTTTAAAAGTTTCTGCAATGCAGCCTCTTGTCTACGTTCCAGGGCCCATCGGGGCTCTTCATGCAGCCTCACCTATTTGCCAAATCCTGGTTATCTCCACACCCGGGCCCAACGGGGCCATGCGGATGTGTCTGCTGCTGGAGTGGTTTGTAAGAGCAGCGATAACTCCAGATTAACAAACCGGGCTTTATATCTTGTTCCACAGACATTTTGGATTGACCCCGGCTCAGATAAGCCCCGTTCCGCCTCGGTGTGGAAACACGGCGTCTGATTGGTTTATTGCGGGCAGTGAAGCGCGGAGCTGCAATTCACCAAAGAGTTTTATTGCCTACTCTGCTCCGAGTTTATAGGATCTTTTCAATTAGCACGCTCACTGCTGAACGGACCAGTTGCTCTGCGTGTTGTCAGCTTTATGCATCAATGCCTCGTTACAATCAGACAAATGCACGTTAAAGTCTCTGATGCCAAAATCAAAGGCAGCCTGTGAGGATAGAGCGGCTGGTCTGGGACCAGCTGAGGAAGAGGAGACAAAACCGAGAAATAAACGTCTCTCCTTCAACAGCTGATGATGATGAACTCTTGAGGGAGAAGTGACATTTCCTAACAAATTCCATGAAAAGATCTAACAACAAGGAAGTGATCCAGCTAACGATTGTGCACATAAGGTGACAACCATGAGGGGCCCTCTGGGACATTATTCACAATTACCTACATAATACTCTCACACATACTACTGAACTGCTTTCATATACTGATACATGATCACAAAGTATACTGAAACCTCCCATAAATACAAGTGAATACTCTCAAATACTCTCAGTATAGAATACAAGCGTGTGATTTTACAGTAGTGTATATGAATGCCTTTTTAATAGTGTGTGTGGGAGCATTTCACTTATGCATGTGAGGTAATTGTGAATAATGTCCCTGATGGCCCCTGATTGGTCAGAACCCAACAAGATGTGAAACAAGTTACCAATGGTGAGAGGTAGTCTAAAACTTAACTTAATACATATTTCTGTTCTGCCCCTTAGCTCATAACGTCTCTATGCTTTGTCCAATGGTGGATTCCGGAGCACACAGTTTACAGGTAAGAGGACTTAACTAATATATTGCATTTTAATGCAACTTTCCTAACTCCCACACTAAGTAGTAAGCACTGAGAGAAGCTACTGTTTCACAGTTGTTCTGGTCTTATGCAATAGTCCGCTTGCACTCATGTATTCCCTTTTTGTATAATAAGTGTTAAACGTCCAGTGCTTCTTCTTCTCATCACTACAAAAATCTGAACACTCAGTACACACAACACGTTAGCTGACATGGGATTCATCTGAGCTCCTGCTCTTCCCCAGTCTTTCTTCTAGCTGTATTTACTTTTATTTGTGGTAGTTTCCATCATTTTCTTCCTAAATCTATATAGCTTGGGACTTTTCAATGTCTTGCCATTTTCCCCGTTGGGCGTAGACGGTGACAGGTTAACCTGCACTTGACCCAAATGTGCACAGTTTGACAGGCATCAAACACAGCGTCCCCTGCTTCCCCCTGGGGAGAACGGGGGCCAAGTGTAGCCAGTAGTCCGAGAGAGACACGGCCAAAGGACAAAACAAAGACATTGATATTTACAAGTATGCTGAGTGTACACATAGAGAAGAAAGAAAGAAAAACCTGGGGGAGGGGGGTTCCCTCCTGTTGTCCTTGGGTCAAATTTGACCCCTTTAAAAAAATGTCTATATCTGAAATATGGGCTTCTTTTTAACCAAAATACCATAAAAAAATGGAATGGATTCCTTACAACGCTCTTTGCAAGTACAGTTGATCACTGTCATTCCTCTGATCTTTACTATTACTCAAAATAATTCATAATTTCTCCTTTTTTAATTTAAATATTTGGTATAATTCTATATAAAGGGTTGTTGACCATGAATTCCAGAAAGTAGTGTAAAACTAGTGGTAGTAAGGTGGAGGTAGTGAAAACTAATGTCTAAAAAAGGGATGAAAATGTAGGATTTTTGTCCATTTTTTTAAAACAGGGGCGGCAACACAAGGGTTAAAAGCTTATTTGAACATCTGTCTGAATGTGAAGCAGGACAAAACCTCAGCAAAGCTCTTCTCTGGATACATACAGTATAACCAAATAATGTCACTGTGAGCTACTTTCATAAAGACTGCTGAGTGCTTTGTCTCCCAATCTCTCATCGCTTAAAGGAAGGTCAGGATTTTTGAGTCAATGCACAGAACATTTATTGTCTGGAGGGAGATTCATCTTGCAAGAGCAGCACAGAAAGCAGTGGAGAGGATGCAAAACATGCACAGGTACCAGCCAGAAACGGATCCTCAGCACGAGGAGCATGTAACCACCTTTCAACAACAGTCTTGTCATATGTCACAGAGTGCTGCTGCAGAGATAGCGTCATGTTACTGAGAGATTTTTAATGACAGGAACAAAAAACTGATAGTGGGGAGAAGTGTCCATCTGTCCTGGAAACATCGCGCTTGGGTCATGGTGTTAAAAGCGCTGTTAATAATGATGGCTCGCAATTAATTGGCTGATGATGAGTTACTTATGATGTAATCTCTCTCACTCTCTCCTGCACTCAGCCAGCCCTCCCTACTCTCTCTCTCTCTCTCTCTCTCTCTCCCTTATCCCCACCTCTTTCTCTGTCTTTCTCTCCTATCCTAACCCAACATGGCCGCTAAGTCGGATGGAGCAGCGGTGTCTGTGGAAGATGACAACACGCCCAGGAGCCTCTCGGAGCCGGGGATCCCCGCCACCCGGCCCCGCTGCAGCGCCACCGGCGGCGGGAAACCCTACACCCCGCTGGACTGCTGCTGGGTGCTCTGCGCCCTGCTCGTCTTTTTCTCTGACGGCGCGACCGACCTGTGGCTGGCCGCCGACTACTACCTGAGGGGCGACTACTGGTGGTTCGGCTTGACGCTCGTCTTTGTCGTGGTGCCCTCCGCGGTCGTCCAGGTATTGAGTTTCAGGTGGTTCGTGTATGACTACTCGGAGCTGAGCTGCGGGGACGGAGCAGCGAGCGGCAGCGGCGTGGTGGCGGCAGGCGAGGCATGCGGCGCGACCACGGCGAGCGACAACACTTTGAGCACCAAGGACAGCGAGCAACGCGGTGGCTGCGCGGCGGCGGGGAACGCCGCGAATGCTACCCCGGTTTACACCTCCTCTGGCCCGCCTGCGACGGCTGGGAGAGTAGCGCCCCCCCGGAGGTGCTGCACCGTCTGCATGTGGGTCTTTCAAACCGTGCTTCACGTTCTGCAGCTGGGGCAAGTGTGGAGGTAAGACCGCTGGTGTGGTGTGGTGTGGGGAACAAGAGTTGGGGGGCGGGTGAGCGCTTGTGTGCATACGTGCTGTTGTGTGTTAATGTGTGCACGGTGCACGTTTGTGCATTACCGACAGGATAGTGCTGGAGGTGTGTGTGTGTGTGTGTGTGTGTGTGTGTGTGTGTGTGTGTGTGTGCGCGCGCGCGCGTGCTCGTTACGTCTACGTGCATCCATGCCTGGTCATGTGCATGTGTGTGTGCGACTATCCCTCGAAATAGTACCTGCCCTTCTCATCCACACTGGTGACAGAAATGTGCAGACATCGACCAGGAAACAGAGAGAATCTTTTTCAAAGCTGAATTTGTTCCACAGACTTTCACACAACGGTAGTAGTACAAATAGGAATTTCTCCACCTCCTTACTTTTTTGTGATTAAAATGTCAAGGTACCTTTTCAAAAAGCATTCTTCTGCTTCTTCCCACTCCTTTTCGGACAACAGTATTATTTTTTTTCTTGCTTTTTCAAGTGTTTATTTTTGTAGAAGATTCAGTAATAAGTCATTCAAGCTGAACGCTATACTATCAAAGCTGTCCTCTCCATGGCTGCTTATCATGTTAGTGATCTTGAAACTGAATCGTTTCTTCCTCCACACTCAGTGAGATGAAATATATGGAAATGAGAGGATGCCAGGGCAAAATCTTTAAAGCAGTATTCCACCCTCCAACACATCCAAACTAATGTCCTGTCCTCCGTCAGATGTGCGCTTTGCTTTGATTCAAGTTCCTCCGGAACCACGTCCACTTGATGTGAGACAACGTGTTGACTATTTCAAACGTTGGGGAAACATAATTTCCATCTGGATACTGTACTTCAAGTTCACACATCATCAATCTGTCAGTTCAAAACACATGCTGTATACAGTAAGAAACACTCTACATCCAGTCTCCATTTCAATGAAATTCACAAGGAAATATATATATCTAATGAGCAATACAGTGAAAGAAACAGGAACTACAACTTGATGTATGCAATTTTTTTGCGTAATGTAGGGCTGCGTGGTTATGGACACAATTTTTATCACAATTATTTCGGTCAATATGGAAATCCTAATCATTTAATTACTTATTGACTTTTGGAAATATGTTGCATTTATTGAACTTTAAAAAACAGTGAAAACACTTGGAAATGTGTACATTCCCTACATATGTTTCCTGTTTGAATTTTTTGAATTCCTCGTCAGAACTCAAGACAAAATAAGAGTTTACTTATACAAAAGAGTCGTTTAACCTGGATTACATGGTTTTTGGGATTGTTAGGTGGCGAAATAGTAATACAAATACTCCAATAATTACCCGCCCCATATAGTGTCATAGTCCTTTGGATTATAGCTTGAATGAAAGGGAGCAACACATATTTAAATATTTACTGCTTCTTTACAACAACTGTGATTAATACATGCACAGTATAATACTGTACATATATAGAGATTATATTGGAAACTAAATATACTTCTACAATGTTACAAGCTTCTAGTTTTGGAAAGCAACTAAATACATTAAATCAAGTACTGAGGTGTTTTGTTTTTCTGCTACTTTGTCTTTCTTCTCTGATACATCTCAGAGGAAAGTACTTAACTTTTATTTGACAGTTGTAGTTTCTTGTTACTTTAACGTAAACATAAGATCATCTTATATATATATATATATATATATATATATATATATATATATAAATATATATAAAATATATATAAAATACCAACGTGGTATAATGACTTTGCGTAAACATACACGCCAACTTTCTAAAACCAAGTGTTTTGTTATCTGTACGCTTTTTGAGCTATCCACGTGGATGTCTATACTGTATGCAGGGGGCGTAAACACAAGCGATGGTCAGGTTGAGGAAAAGAAGAACGGGTTGGGTTTAGGAAAAGAAGAACGGGATGCGATTTAGGAAAGAATAACGGGGTGTTTAGGAAAAGAATAACGGGTGGGTTTTAATGAAAAGAGAACGGGTGGGTTAGGAAAGAGAACCGAGTTGGGTTTAGGAAAAGAGAACGGGGGTGCTTTAGGAGACGAAGTAGAACGGGTTGGGTTTTATGAAAGAGAGTAACGGGATGGCTTTAGGAAATAGAAGAAGCGGCTGGGTTTAGGATGAAGACCAGGTTGGGTTTAGAAAAGGAAAACAAGTTGGGTTAGGAATGAAGAACATCAGGGTATCGTTTGGTTAGGCAGATGTAAGCAAACATGTTGGGTTTAGGAAAAGAGACCGTGGGTAATAGGAAAGTAAGCACATGGTTGGGTTTAGGAAATGACGAACAATTGGTTTAGGAAAGAAACCGAGGATGGGTTAATGATACGAGAAACAACGGGTTAGCGAATAAGCGAATGGAGGGTGTTGATATAGGGAAAAGAAACGGGGTTATATTATCAGAACTTTAATATGATTTGATGTTCCTCTGTTCTGTTGTGACAGTAAAACAAATTATTATTATATTATTTTAGTGAGAACTCATAAATACCTACAAATAACTAACGTTAGGAGAATCTGTTTATGTTTTGTAACTCGTTTCTGGGTTGTTGTTTTTTTATATATATATCGGCCGATATATCGGTCGGGCTCTAATACCCACGACTGCAGCTGACCTCCGACCTCTCTGTGATGGTAGAGAAAGAAGACAAGAAAACCCTTTTTTAAAGGGATGTTACATCAACTGAAATGAAATAGAGCATGTGGGAATTAATAATTGCATGCAGACTCAGTAATGAACTGCATTAATGAACGGCAATAAGATGCTGCGAGCTGGAGAATGAGTTGGTTGTGATAGTTGCTGCCGGGAGAGTTGGACCTGTTCAGTGTGACTGGGATTTGAGTCCGACTCCAGTTTTTAAATGTGGTGAGCTGTGGTGAGCTGAGCTTTTATTTAGCATCTGGGGAGAGTTTCACCTGCAGCTGAACATCCTCGATGCAGTTTTTCTCTCTCTCCATCTGATCTGCTCATCAATGTGAACGGCAAAATGTCGTGTTTCCTCATTTCACAACTGGACTCCAGGATTTGTTCAATAAAGTCAGATCTTACACGTGAGTCCTCAACAAAAACTATTTTTTTTAATATATTTTATCTGTTAAGAAACTGTATACGATAGTGTAATTTAACCTTTGGTTTCTTCCTGCTTCAGTCGGGACACTCTTCGAACTGGCAGTATCAGCAATGAATATCAATCAAAATAGGAAAATATATTGGGACATATATTTATTTTGCCATATTGCCCAGACCTAGCTCACAGTCGCCAGTCCAGTTTTCACAAAGGTGTTGGATGGGGTTGAGATCCGCACTCTGGACACTTTATGGACCTTGCTGTGTGTCATGTTGAAACTAGTCTATATCGACGTGATCAATACTGCCAGGACACGCTCTTTTTCCCAAGATATCCGTTACCTTCCTCTTTCTTTTGTGTTAGTGATGTAACCATATCTGAAGTCTCTTTTATATAGACCTTAGTGGTCCCCTAATACTGTATCTAAGTCTCTTTTATTAGACCTTAGTGTCCCCTAATACTGTATCTGAAGTCTCTTATAATAGACCTAGTGGTCCCTAATACTGTATCTGAAGTCTCTTTTTGTAGACCTTAGTGGTCCCCTAATACTGTATCTGAAGTCTCTTTATATAAGACCTTAGTGGTCCCTAATTACTGTACTGAAGATCTCTTTTATGTAGACCTTAGTGGTCCCTAATACTGTATCTGAAGTCTCTTTTATGTAGACCTTAGTGGTCCCCTATACTGTAATCTGAAGTCTCTTTATATAGACCTTAGTGGTCCCTAATACGTATCGAGATCTCTTTTATTAATAGACCTTAGTGGTCCCCTAATACTGTATCTGAAGTCTCTTTATATGACCTTAGTGGTCCCCTAATACTGATCTGAAGTCTCTTTTATATAGACCTTAGTGGTCCCCTAATACTGTATCTGAAGTCTCTTTTATATAGACCTTATGGTTCCCCTAATACTGTATCTGACGTCTCTTTTATAATAGACCTTAGTGGTCCCTAATACGGTATCTGAAGTTCTTTTATATAAGACCGTAGTGGTCCCCTAATACTGTATCTGAAGTCTCTTTTATAGGTCCTGTGGTCCCTAAATACTGTTCTGAAGATCTCTTTTATAGACCTGAGTGGTCCCTAATACTGTTCTGAAGTTCTTTATAATAGACCTTAGTGTCCCCTAATACTGGATCTGAAGTCTCTTTGTATATAACCGATCATCAAAGTGGAAAAACTCTACAGTTGAATATTCATGTCAGCGGGACCTATTAAAAAAATGATCGACAGACAAAAGTAATTGTTAATTGCAGCTTTACATTGTTTTTTATAGGTTATTATGTTTATATTTTATAGTCATAGTTAATATTTAATTATACTGCACTGTTCACCATTACACACACTCGACCATAGTATCTCACCTTATCATGGTCATTGCATTTCTGGGAGTGATTTCTATTTTTATTCTTATGTATGTGTGTATATGTGTGTATATGTGTTTGTTGTGTTATGGTTGTCTTGCCACTGGATGCCTAAAATTTCTTTTGGGATGAATAAAGTATCTATCTATCTATCTATCTATCTATCTCTCTATCTATCTATCTATCTATCTATCTCTCTATCTCTCTATCTACAATAGGAACGTGTTGTTTTTTCCCAGGTTTCTGCAGTGTAAATGTGATTTAAGTAGTATTAGACTCTCCTTTATTCACTAGTTAACTTCCATTCATCCAGAGAAGATGTGTTTCTGTCCTGCTGGCTAAACATATTTTAATATGCAGCATGTTTATAGTGAAAACAACTGACCTTGTGGACTTCACATTAATCTTGAAGAATTATGCCACATAGTGGGATTTAAATTGTAATAAAAAACCCACACTGAAGTGAAATGGGTTTCCTTGAGAGGTTTCAGTAAACATGCCCTGAGCCTTTGTTTTATCGTATTGAAATCAGTGGATTAAGGAAAAATACCTAATTATGCTGACCATTATCTGGGGTTCTGAGGTTTGCATCTTTGAGTCATTCAATAAAGCCTAATCCATGGAAACGCTGATAAGGAAACCGAGCAGCTAGTGACGATTACACCTTTTTATCTAAATATTACAATAATTAAACTTCCTGTCCAGATATTTCCAGCAGTGGATTATTCAGTAATGTAAAACATTGAGTTTTTGTGTCCATAAATCATGGGTGGAGGGAAAAGTCCATCTCACAAGAGATGCACATGACCACAGCCATGGGAGCAAGACAGAGCCCATAATGCATTGCAGCGTGAAGACAGGTTGAGGCTTGAATCAAGGTCGACTCACCTTTTCTCTGCCGGAGACTCTCGCTCTGCTGTTGATATCCCTTCCTGCATCTCCATTTAAAATCCGGAGGGTTGTTGAAAGGCATTATGGGAATTGTTGCAAATCTCTAACTGCAGCAGAAACAGATTTGAGAGAACGTGGGTGAATTTGCTCCGGAAGCAAATTTAGAACCTAGTCATTATCCTAATAATTCATTTTGCTGAGTGTCATAGAGTGTGAAAGCATTCATTTATGTTTTATTTTAACTGATTACGAGTACACTGTGGGCCCTAGTTTAACCATCTCAGTGTCCAGATCCACTTTTCCTAGGGTCCGTGCACTAGGTGCATGGTTCAAAATGGTTGTACTTATTGTCTTCATTAATCATAGGTTGTGTCGTGGGCGTCCCCGCAATAAACCAAATCATATGTTCCAGATTCCCTTAACTGCCAGGTGCGTTTGTGCCTTGCATGCTATATATGATGGAGGAGCTGCAAACAGGAAGGGAGATGTTCAGGAGAAGAAAACTGATCTGCTCATGCGTGAAGTGAAAGCTATTCACATTGTGATATTTTTATTTTGAATCCTGCATGTGGTGTGGGTGTGATGTGTGTGTGTGTGTGTGTGTGTGTGTGTGTGTGGTTTGTGGTGGGTGTGTGAGGTGTGGGTGTGGTGTGTGTGGTGTGTGTGTGTGTGTGTGTGTGTGTGTGTGTGTGTGTGTGTGTGGTGTTGTGGGTGTGTGTGTGCTGATTATGCCTAATCTCATTTTACTGTTAAAATAGCAATGGAAATGCTGCGCTATGGACTTTAGACCCAGTTTTTTTTGGTCAATGGTGTGATCACTTTCCACTGCCTCAAGATAGCAAACGCCAGAATG
This sequence comes from Etheostoma spectabile, assembly GCF_008692095.1. NCBI lineage: Eukaryota > Metazoa > Chordata > Actinopteri > Perciformes > Percidae > Etheostoma > Etheostoma spectabile. Next base: position 161,883 of record NC_045739.1, on the reverse strand, counting down.
CACCGAACACACCCAGTAGACGCACCAGAATGCCCCTGAACACCTCCCTAAGACCGCATGCCAGAATGCACCGAACACTCTATTAGACCAGACGCCGAAATGCACCTAACCACACCTCCATGTAAGACCAGCACGCCCAAGGAATGCACATGAAAACACCTCCATGTAAGACCAGCACGCCCAGAATGCACCTGAACACACCTCCCTGTAAGACCAGACGCCCAGAATGCACCTGAACACACCTCCATGTAAGCACAGCACGCCCCAGAATGCACCTGCACAACCCTCCTGTAAGACCAGCACGCCAGAATGCACCTGAACACACCTCCATGTAAGACCAGCACGCCCAGAATGCACCTGAACACACCTCCCTGTAAGACCAGCACGCCCAGAATGCACCTGAAACAACCTCCCTGTAAGAACAGCACGCCCAGCCTGCATTGAACACACCTCCCTGTACGACCAGCACGCCAGAATGCACCTGAACAACCCTCCCTGTAGACCAGCAGCCCGATGCATCCTGAACACATCCCCTGTAAGACAGCACGCCCAGAATGCACCTGAACACCCTCCCCTGTAAGACGCAGCACGACCAGCACCTGCCACCTAACAACCTGCCTGTAAGACAGCACGCCCAGAATGCATCTGAACACACCTCCCTGTAAGACCAGCAGCCCAGAAGCATCTGAACAACACCTCCCTGTAAGACCAGCACGCCTATGTTGGGACTCGGAGGTCTTACAAATAGCAAAGATACTTGTGTCGGCGTTGCACCACGCTGGGTAGAGATAGGGCCCCTAAGTTGCCTATTAGGGCACCGTGTCATGTAGGGCCCCGGTCCATTAGGGCCCCCGTGTCTATTAGGCGACACCGAGCGATACACTAAGCAGTCTAATGCAGCAGTGTTACATAAATCCTCCGTCATGAGGGAAAGTGTTGTGTTGATTCTTCTTGTGCCTCGTTTTAAAAAGGTTCTCTGGTTGACAAATGTCCCCCTGGAAAAAACTCTTTATTCTCTACTATATAATCTATAAAAATTATTTATATATATACACACAGTATATGTATGTATGTATGTGTGTATATATAGTATGTATGTATACATATATAGACAGACAGACAGACAGCCTTGTAGGGAGACAGACAGACAGACAGACAGGGGGACAGAAAGGGGGACAGACTAACAAAGCGTCAGCGTGCAGCCTGAAGCTCAATGCTCGGCCGGCGTTGCAGTTTTTCGGACAATCCGATTGGTTCCTGCCTGTGCTAGACCCGATTAATCAATCCCATACGTTATTGAATCGGTTCCAAATGGTCACTCAGCTAAGGTGGACTGACCGTTAACCCTGTCCGTCCAACTGTGGCTAATAATCAGCCCGAGTGGCTAGCTGGCAGCCTCCATGTCAATACGCTGAATCATTCAAGTGTGTGTGTGTGTGTGTCTGTGTGTGTGTGTCTGTGTGTGTTCCCACTCTCTCTTCAGAGTTCTTCATAACTTTCCCTTAAGGTCTCATGCCGGGCTAAGGCTTTTCACATTCATGTACTGTTCATTCATAAATGAAGTGACTCTCGGTGATTATTGCTCTTACATTTCATTTTAATTCCGGGGCCTGTCACTCAGAGACTCTTTAAACACCGGTTGCCCCAGGAAACAGGCGATGGGCAGCCGCGTGAGAAGAATCACAATAAAAAGAACAAATGTTAGCAGGTCCTCCTGTCACGTCTTTGACCTTATATAATAAGGATATAATATCATAACTTTGGCCTTTTGACAGACCCCCAGGGTCCATGCTTTCTATCACAACGATGAGATGAGAGGTTGTAGAGGTCCAAGCCAAACAGGCTGGGGGGGGGTCTGTCTTTTCCACTGTCCTTGTTCTTATCCATTTTACTGGCTCTCACAAAGAAAATCACCTGCAGTTTCTTCACAATAAAAGCCTTGAGCTATGGTCACTTTGCCTGGCAGGAAGACTTTTACTGTGACGCAGCAGCAGGATGTGCGAAACCAGCGCTTGCTAACTAAAAGCTGATTGGCTGGTCTTTATTATTGGTTGTGATGCCTTCAAGTACAAGTTTTGTGTTGATGGATGGTTGGA
>NC_045739.1:144787-157287 GCF_008692095.1 Etheostoma spectabile | reverse complement strand
CAATGTCAATATAGTATCCATATTTATATTGCCTAGCCCTAGTTTTTTTAAGTAGTGAAAGTCAGACGGAGGGTCTTTAACTGAGGGCCCCTACATGCTTCTTTCATCAGTCTACATGTTTTTGCATGTGCAGATGCAAACCTTAATTACAGTCCATATGTGGCGTGAATCCAGGCAGATGATTGGCTCCTGGTCTGTGTGATATTTAATAATTCTGGACCTCGTGATTTGTGTCCAATGTCAACAGTCAGTGGCAAAGAAAGTAGAGTGTCCTTTATGTAGCGAGATAGAAAATACGACGTGGCGGATGGGTGTTTGTGTCCTATTTTTGTGGTTCTAACTGATCTTTTCCAAACCTTCACCATAGTTGCCATTCACAGATATTGAAAAAAATATATGATTTTAAATAGTGATAGACCGATTTTATCGGCCGATATTTGCATTTTTACGGAGCTCCTGCGTTCACCGATAGTTATTTCCAGACAGGCGTCCTCAGGCAGCTCTGTGTTTCTGGAGACGCTGCAGCCCACACAGCCCAGCTCATTTTACTCTTTAAAAGGCTTTTAAAGGCCCTTGCAGAAGGGCAGTGTGTATGTCACTGTTTTTAAATTGACTGAGGACCCAGGTGTTTTATGATGACATTGTTGTTTGAATATGAGCGAAAGTGTGTCTATGCATTTACCTGTTAGTGTCTCTCTGTCTCTGTCTTTACCTGGAAGTGTCTCTGTGTCTCCGTCTTTACCTGTTAGTGTCTCTGGGTCTCCGTCTTAACCTGTTAGTGTCTCTGGGTCTATTTGACACCGTGCTGCTTCCACTGCCAGGACACTCTTGTAAAAGAGATTTTCATCTCAAGGAGTTTTTTATCCTGGTTAAATAAAGGTATGAATGAATGAATGAATGAGAAGTGACACTGACCTGTGTTTTTGTTTATTATTCCCAAAGAAATGACAGAGCAGATTCCAAAAACAACTTGTTTTGGGAAATAGTATAATAGGATCTTGTTGTGCGTGAAGTGAAAACATTCAAGCAGATCATATCATATTATATATATGAGATAATCAGTTCTCCTGGACATCTCGTCTTCCTGCTTAGGCAAAGCCGCCATCATAACAGCAATGTGCCAAGGTACAAACACACCGGGTTTTTAACCCTTGTGTTGTCCTCCCGGGTCAAAAAACAAACAAAAACTTGACATTTTCGTCCTTTTTCACCAACACCACCTTACTACCACTAATTTTACAGTAATTCTTTGGAATTTATGGTCAATACCCCCCTCATTTTTATAGAATTATACCTAATATTTGAGTTAAAAAAGCAGAAATTATGAATTATTTTGACTAATAGTTAAGATCAGAGGAATGAAAGTGATCCATTGTATTTGCAAAAAGCATTGTAAGGAATCCATTCCATTTTTTGTGGTAATTTGGGGAAAAAGAAACTCATATTTCAGATATAGACATTTCTTAAAGGGGTCAGATTTGACCCGAGGACAACAGGAGGGGTAAGGGAATGGGAGAGGACACTCTGATTGGTTTATTGCATGTTCCGGCCAGAACACACCTATGACTTAATTAAGACACTATGTACAACGCTTTTGAGGTATGCACCTGTTTTCCTAGCAAAATTGGATCCATACACACCCTAAACGCACCAGCGCCAGGCGCGTCACACCGTGGGCTTGGATTGTTTAAACAGGGCCCACAGAGTGCTACGACAACTCTCCTATGATTGAGACTGCAGCAGAAATTTGTGGCATATGGCGACCATCCTGTAAAATAAATAAGCCAATAAAGCCAATCAGCCCTCTCAATTCTCATTGGTCGGGCCCTACTCCACTAGTCGGTCCAGATAAAAGGCAGCGACATACATGTCATCAGTGAGTTACTGATGCATAAAGTTCAGTCGTGGCCTCAGAACATTTTCCATCTCTGTTTTTAGTTTTCAGATTTACCAATTTTATGTTAACCTTCATATATATTCTCCTCAGGGTTTCAGTAAGCACATTAACCGTAAGAAACTGGTGACGGCGGGGGGGGGGATGCAAATAGATGGATAGATATATTAGATAGATATAGATAGATGTGTAATCTAGGACATAACATGGACTCGGGCCTGAATAGGGTTTGTTAGTTTATCTCTGTGTGCGCTTCAGTGATGCATGTTATTAGCGTGTACCCTGCAGGTGCATACACACACACGCACACACACACACACACACACTTTGCAGATTTGTCTTTCTCGTTTGGTCTCTCTCTCTTGCTATCGTTCATACAAACACATTCAGAAACAATCTCCTCAATGTGTGAACTTTATGTTCCAAGCCCAGAGGAACAGTTGTACTGCTGTGAATTCTAGTTCTCTCTGAGCTCTCTGAACTCACACACTCTCTGATCTGTCTCCTTTCTGTGTGTGTGTGTGTGTGTGTGTGTGTGTGTGTGTGTGTACGTGTGTGTCTGTGTTTCAGTGGAGGAAGAAGTACTCTGATCATTTCTTAGGTAAAAGTACTGAAAACTACTCTAGGATCATCAGGAAAATGTACATAAAGTATATGAAAAATCTTCCCATTGTAGAAAGTGTAAAGGATCCAAACAGCTGTGTTTAATGGTCTCATCATCTCAGCTGGACTCGTAGACCCATATACTGTTGGCTAGTTTCATTTATAATTTAACATTGTATTGCATGCAGTTTTGTTTGCAAAAATCTTCATTTGTCAAAAAGAACCTCTGTGTGGATTAGTCCCTAAAAGCAACACCTTCCACATCACACAGTCAATTGATTCATTGTTAACATAAGAAAAAGACACAGATTAGAGTAAAATCTCTATAAAGTCTATAAAGAGTAGAGATCCAACAGCTGATGTCATTGCTACTAATTCCCTGTCTGGCATAGACATCATCTCAACATCACCACGAGCCACACAGCAGCAGCTCGGAGACACTTTGAACCTTTCTATTGCATGTTCTGGCTACTTGCATATCGCTTGTTTCCAGCCCGGTCCACAGTGACATGATTAAGCCTAACCTGTGGAGCCCTGAACCATCTATTACCCAGAATACACTCACACTCCCCAAGTAAAAACATGACGCAACACCACCAGCTAGACTCAAACAATCAAAATGTATTTATATAGCACTTAGCAGCAGGTATCCAAAGTGCTTAACATCAGAAACCAAGAGTAAAAACACACATCATACAATAGAAAGAGTGAACATAGAAAACAGTGAAATCAGAAAAGGTCTCAAAGACACAGAAGAATGAAATGCTACGTATTAAAAGCCAGACTCAACAGGTTTTGAGTTTGGACCTAAAAAGAGCTACACCTGCAACAGTGTGAATATCAGGAAGGGGGCGGGGGGGGTAAATTGGGCCAGAGTCTCGGGGCAGCAACTGCAAAAGCCTGATACCCCACCGTTTATACCTGGACCTCGGACTTCTAAAACCAAGTGTTTTAAGACCGCAACGACCGGTTGTGCTCCGCCAAAGTTCAAATTCAGACAAATGCAGACCAACATGGACACGCACACACACACGCCACACACACACCCACACACACAACCATAGACACACACCACACACCACACCACCAACAGACCAAACTAGACACACACACACACACAAAACACACCACACACCACACACACACACACACCCACAGACCAACATAGAGACACAACACGCACAACCACACACACACACACACACACACCACACACACACACAGACCCAACATAGAGCCACACACGCACACAACACACCACCACACACACACACACACACATAGAACACAAGCACACACACAAACATAACACACACACACAGACCAACATAGAGACACACAACACACACACACACACACACACACACACCACACACACACACCCACACATACACACAGACAGACCAACACAGAGAGCATTACAGTAGTCCAACTATGGAGCTGGAATCGTTTCTTCATTACACATAAAAAAACCTGAGAAAAAAAAGTGAGAGAAAAAGTTATCACACGTAAACAAAAACGTGAAAACGTTTTCATACCAATAGGAAAAACAATCTCTCTCAAAATACTTTTTTAAACTTTCAAATATATATTTTTTGCTATCAGTGGGAAAAAAAAAAAAAGTCACTTAAAACCTAAGCCAGGCGGAGGGTTGACCTTCTGGACTTCTTGCAATTTCCGTTGAATACCCCCCCCCCCCCCCCCCCCCCCCCCCCACAGGCTGCACATTCCCATGAGGCTGGTGAAGCACTGCTACACCCTGCTCCCGTCTGTCTTAATAAACATCCAGGACCATTATGTTGCAGGTATAACACATTCTCACTCCCATCGCAACAAAAAGCCACACTCGGTCAGGGGCCGACGTTTTGTTATTGACGCAATTATATTTAGATGTTTAGACGCGCTCGTACGTTTATCTGACATGAAGCAAAAGAACGGGATGGTCAGGTTTACTAAAAGGTGGGTGGGGTTATGAAATATAGGTTTCAGTGACACACGGGACAAGAATGGGGCACAAACCCTGATCTCCTGGGTGAAAGTCTTACGTTGTTTGTCCCATCCACCCCCCCCCCCAACCAGCCTCCTTACACTGATACTACTCTCTGCCACTGTCTCGTAATACTACGTCATCTCCCAGTTCCATCCAGACACTGAGGGGGGGGGGTTTGCACGGTGGCTAAGTGCCTCACAGCAAGAAGGTTCTTGGTTTGAATCCAGGTTGTTCCGGGCCTTTCTGTGTGGAGTTTGTGTGTTCTCCCCGTGTTTGTGTGGTTTTTCCTCTGGGTGCTCCGGTTTCTTCCCACCATAAAGACATGCATGCTGGGAAGGACTACCGTTGATTACAATTAGCCGATTGGCTAACACTGGCGCATTTACAGAAATGTTGATTAATGTACATTGTCCTAATCAAGTAAATAAATAAATAAATCTATTGCGTCGGTGTCTGACGCTAAGAGACACTGACTGAGTCGGGGATGACAATGGGTTAACCCTTGTGTTCAAAATGGAATGTCAGCACTTTTTAATCAATGTTTTTAACTTTTTCTCGTGTTTTTGTTCCTTTTTTCAACACGTTTTACAATTGTTGTCACTTTTTTGACATTTAACACTACTTAACACTAACTTATTAACTTTAGTTTTACAGTTATATAGGAATTTATGGTCAATAAATCTCATTTTTTTGGAAATTATACCTAATGTTTGAGAAAGAAATTAGGAATTATTTAGAGCAAAATTAAAGGAATGGATGTTGATGATAATCACAGACTGGAATATGTCAACTTTTACTCAATATTATGGGGTAATTATACTACACTAATATACTAATGGGTAATTAAAAAGAACATTGATATAGGAAAACGGGTGACCCGGGGACAACATGAGGGTTAAGTGTGCCATATCTCAAACACTTTGGTTTTGTCTGATTACGTGTTTATCATGCAACCCTGTAGTACATGCTGCTTATCAGACCTGTTTGAATGGACGTCCAAATCCAAAATGTTGGCAGCGACTCAGAGACATAAAACAGGCTTCATCAATAATTGGATAAGCGGCTAAAGGCAGCACACTGTCAGGCTGTTCACACGTACAGCTATTTCAGCCTGCAGCCATTTGAACTGCGCGTGGTTGTGTTTGTGTTGGTGATTTACACCCAGGTCTGATCAGCACTCTCCTGTTTGTAGTGAGAAACGAGGCTCTGAAGGAGCAGGCCTGATGAATCAATCACCGAGCTGCCCTCTCTGGACTCGACTCGCCGGACTGCCTCCAGCGTGAGGAAAGTCTAGTTTTTAAAGGCGTTTCTCTTCAGGAGAAAAATAATGGAATAAGCTTGTAGAAGACACATTTTATTCTTTAAACCTAGAGCCGTAACAACTGCAAATTTACCAAAACATCGTTCAATTCAATTATATTTGTATAGCGCCAAATCACAACTGCGCTTTCCATAAAGAGCAGGTCTAGACCGGACCATGATGTTATTTACAGAAACCCAACAGTTCCCCTCAAGAGCAAGCACTAGACCACAGAGACAAGGAAAACCTTCCTTTAAGAGGCAGAAACCTGGAGCAGAACCTGGCTCAGGGAAGAAGAGAGAGAGAGAATGGTAGCAGAGGGTGTCGAGCAGGAACATGGAGGCAGCAGGTGACTCCGACCATAGATCCAGATCCAGAAACACCTGCAGGAAGCGATAGGAGGAGAGAGGGGAGGGGCGAGAGAGCACAAGACTCTGGGAAAGGGAAGAAGTCGAGTTAGTAACACGCATTAATGGGATGAGGTTGCATACAGAGGGTGTCTTTCTGTGTCAGTGTCTTTCAGTCATTAGTAAAAACCATTTTTTATCAAAGTTTTGAATGCATCTCAGGATACATCTTTTGGTCATATAGCACTGTCATGTGACCCAGGTTATATGTAATAACACAAATATATATGAAGGAAACACAGTGTTAGGGTTTCAGAGGAAGGCGGACCCAAGTGCTGAGACGGGCAGGCAGTGTGAGCTTTGAGGATTTAATAAACAACTCATAAAGTCCATACCAACAAAAGGTGTCCCGAGAACAGAAGGAAAATCCCAAAACAACAGGTACAAGCAGAATCCCAAAAACAGGAACAAGCAAAACACAGAACGGTGGCAACCAATCCACTGCCAAGGACAACGGAGACACAGCGAACAGAACCCACTAATCTGACAAGAGACAAAGACAGAACAGAGACCAATACACAGGGTAATGAGACAATAAGGAACAGGGGACACTAGGCTGGGGACACAGGTGAAACTCATTTGTCCTTGTAAATTATAGATTGTGTTCTAGACCTACTCTATCTGTAAAGTGTCTTGAGATAACGATTGTTATGATTTGATACTATAAATTAAATTGAATTGAATTATTGCATAACAACAAGTGCCCATATCAAGAAAAAAAAAACACTTTTTCTGGGATTTGGGGTGTTATTTTGTGTCTCTGGTGCTTCCACACTCATACAAACTTGGAAAAAAAACTATCCATGGTGTTTTGAGTGAGATCCGCTTTCTGAATGTCCTCTGTCTTCAGTCTCCGGGTGAGCTGTCCAACATCTGCACGGCTTTCTACGTCCCTAGAGACGAGGAGCACATGCTAGCGCTAGCATGCTAGCTCGTTCTCAATGGCTAAACACTGCTCCAACAGCCACTGGTTGACCAGAATCTCCAAAAGAACTACTTCCTGTCCCTGTTCTGAGAGAGTTGTCTAGTTGATGGGCTCTTACTGAGCTACTGAGCATGTGCAACTCCCAACAAAGATAGTGTAGAAGTGAGATGTCTCACTCTGGAGCTAAAACAGAGACCTAAACACACAGGGTGAAAACAGGATCTGCAGCAATGTGCAAAAATATGGTGTTTTTTGAAAATAACCATGTAAACCTATTCTGGTTTAACTTCAAAATACAACTATGAACCTGAAAATGAGCAGAATATGAGCGCTTTAATGGTTGTGCCGCCTCAGTGAAGGTTTAGCCCTCTGCTTTCTAGTTTCTATTGTTTTGGCTGTTAAAAAACAAGTCCCGCCCTCCCCTTCTGTCAATCAAACCAGCTGCAGATTGCAAATCCTGACATGCGGACAATAACATCAAATCTGATTTCATTCTGTTTTGTTCTCTCTACAAGTCCATCTGTCGCTCACTCTCTCACCTCGTCCTCCTCTTCCTCCCTCTCCACTGTTCTCTCTTTGTTCCCTCCTGTTTTGTACTCCGCTGGGTGAAAGAGAGCGAGAGCGGAGACATGTCTGCAATTGACAGACAAAATACTTCTGTCGAGGCGTCCTCGTACATGTGATTTCAGTTGCCTTTCATTTAAAAAAGCGAGAGAGAAGTTAAAGAATGAGTGCGTCGCTAATGAAGCCGCGTGTTATTGCTTTGAATATGAGGGCAAACAGAAACGACAAAATGCTCAGAATCAATCGTGGGAGACACCGGCGGAATGAAAAGAGCACCATATACACTGAAAAAAAACAGGTGGATTAAAATTAATTCAATAGTGGACATTGGTTGCACACAGTTGTTTTGCTTTGCAGCAGATTAAACAATTGAGTCAAATAACACAAGGTATTCATGTTCAATACACTGTGTATTTTGTGTTGATACGAGTGATTGAAACATGTTTGATAAAGTAATTGTGCTCTTGGAACATTTTATCCTCACAATTTATCATGTTATTTCAAAACTATTCAATAATTTTTACTCCAATACTATTTGGTCACTTAAATACTACACATTTTTTTCATAATATATAGTAGTATATTCTAGTGTCAATTACACATTTTTTGGCACTAAAACAGATTGTATTGTTCTCTAAAGATGGTTGCCTGTAACCACTAGTAACCTTTCACAAGAAAATGTCTAATTTCACTGCAGTGACAATAGGTAAAGAATTGAACTGACATTACTGTTTTACTGTAAAACAATTCAACAGTGAACAAGTAACGTCAGTTTTTCAGTGTTTTACCAACTCAGTCAAAATGGAAACTGGACATTTTTCTTTTGAAAAAGGTTTCTGACAACCATCTTTGAGGAGAACAATACAAACAAAATGTTCAAGGTCTCTATTGTCGAGATTAAATTAAGTAACAATTGTAATTTAACACTTCAATGTAACTATAAAACAGATTTAAAATGCAAAAACATGAGTTACCATTCCAGCAATCATTTATTTTAATGTCAAATACCTTTCTATTAACGCTCTTTATCATTAAAAGACCATTTTTACCAGTTACATTGCAGTTGCAAAACCTTTATCAAGAGCCAAACTTCCAACACTCACCAAAGAATCTGGTCATTAACTAACATTCAAGGTTTAAGTGTCACTACAGACAAGGTAAATATTTCAAAAATGTTACGCTGCCTTCAGTCCGGCCATGAATTCACCTGTACATACATATGGCTTGCATAAGTGTACACCCCATGCTAAAAAGAGGATTAAAAAAACATCTTTAGGAAATTGATCTTAATGCTGTATTTAAAAATAGGAAAATCCAACCTTTAAGGAACCATTTTCTTTGGAATGAAAAAATCTATTGTAAATAAATAAATTAAGGACTGTTTCAATATCTAATGCAATACTGTTGTAGGAAATGGAACATTGGTTGAACTCAAATAATCTAAGTTTAAAGTTTTAAAATACACAGTAAACTAAAAACCATCACTGGTCCCACAGATAGGGGCTGCACACAAGAAAAAAAATGTTCTCTATAGAGCCAAGTCTGAGTTGTATTCTTAGAAGTATTAAAACTTTACTGCAACTGAATTAAACTAAAGATCCGGTGTTCACACGGCCCTGATGGCAGTATTCAGACTGTGTACAGTTCTCCACCTTCACCTGTAAGACAGATAGAAACTAAGACTGAAGAATGCTGCCAATCAGAGTTGTAGAGGGGGAAATAACTGGCCCGTCCACATGGCGTAAAGGAATGAACACTTGGCCTCACGTGCACCACAACAGTGAGCTTCCTTACTGGAGCAGTTCTGTCTTAAGCTTTGGGCTTTCCTTGAGAGTTAAGTCACATCCAACTCCATTAAAACCTTTGAATCCTTCGAAAGTGTAGCGGAGCTGTGACGGATACCTCATGTTCAAAGAGTAACAAATCACAACAGCAGGCTGTTGATGGGCATGCTGTCCAAATCTTGAAGAACCACCACACCCTGATGATGATGCCAACATCAGAAAAGTCATTGCCTGGCGTCTGTTTGGGACGTAAATTCCCACTGTCGCTTTCATGTGGCACTCAGCGCAGTGGCCCAGTCATGTCTGGTTAAAGTAAAACATTCTTGAAGCTTTAAAAATAAATAAAAATAAAATGATTGCATCTGAATGCAGCAATTGCTAGTTTATTTATACCCATGTAAGCAGCATAGGAGAGTACTACAGCCAAACAATGCCCTGGCATGCTGCCATTCATGGTCAATTAATGGAGAAAAAAGGATTCCAGATCAAATGAGCCTTCAATCTTTACAAACTAATGTAAAGATTGAATTTTCATCTACATTTTTTCTGGAACTTGTTTTCATGTTCTTGGATTTTTATCATTAACCTGGATTTATCCAAGTCCCAATTCTGCCCTTGTCAGATGAGGGTCAGTGCAGTGTAGAAAGATGGAGGAATTTTCCTTCTTTCAATAAATTTGAATTTTTTTTCACACTGCCTTAATCCCTAATGTAAGAGACAATGTGTCAGAGGTTACGATACACATGTTTTTTCACTTTCATAATGGGGGACTATGGAGAAAAAGTGGACTGTTTTGACCATTTGTTTTAATCTCACCGTGTACTCCCGCACCAAGACGTTGGGATTCTCCTTCAGATAGATGCAGTCTTTTTCCCTGCTCCCCGGTCGCTTTGTTAACACTTTGATTGTAGAGGCATGGCTGTGATGCTCTTTAACTCTGCGTTTATCTGAAACATGAAAATATTTTAATAACGCACGCCCACAGATTTAGAAGACATTACTAACCTCATATCTTACACCTGCCTGCCATATCATGGCCAGCCCGTGGCATGGTAATCATCTGGGCTCTGCTATGGAATATTTGAAACACATCCTAATAAAGTCGAGCATTACTTTTACACATCTCATTGCCTATGACACAACTAGTCAGGGCATCATTTTTTAATTACCTCCGTTGCTTCAAAAATGGCTGTTGTTTGAAATTTGCAATCCGAGAACATACACGTTACAACCTCATTTTTCTTTAAATGTGCATTAACGTGAGTCCAGTAATTCCTATCAGACACAAGATCCAAACAAGGACACAAATGGCAACTAAATGTACATTTCTCTGACTGATGACGACTAGTTTTAATAACATGACATCCATTCAAATGAATTAACAGTTCATGCGACGTTCTGAAAGTGCATGGGCAGCTGCACACATGGAATTCGATTGTTATTCCTATAATGTCTATGTCTGACTCAATAGTGTTTTAGAATATGGGACCTACTTGTAAAAACTGAAGGGCAGGTCTTGCATTGCCACATTCACTCTGTGTCACTGGAACACTTCCAGTACCATTCACTGTGAAAGTGGAAACAAAGAAGGATTAAAAGTTAGGGTAAACATGGTTCAAGCAGGCCACAATTTAATATTTAATGTAATTTTATATAAAAATTAAGAGCAAATACAACGTCCTGGTCTTACCACAAAAACTTGAGCCCAGATCCATCAGCTGCTTCCAGGTGATAGCAGACTTGAGTTTGTCTGTCACTCTGCAGCAAAAACAGGAAAAAAATAATTAGTCATTACAAAACTATATTTCAATAAATATATAGAGTGTACACTCACTGGCAACTTTATTTAGGTAACTGCATAACCATTGTAAAATATCAAATCATTATGTAATTATGCCTTCTCTAATGAGAACAGAGACTAACCTGTTCATGTTCAAACACTGGGCTGACCGTGCAAAGCCAGCAGCTTGTGTCCCAAAAAGAGTGCTGGTAGGCTACGTCAAGTAGTGGCAGGCCACCACTACGTGGTTATTAGGTATACCACTGCTTTAGACAGAGCAGACCGTTAATGGTTTTTTTGAATTTCTCTCCGTCTGCTCATGGTCCCCTGCACGTGTGTGGTGTTGTGTGTGTGTGTGTGTGTGTGTGGTGTGTGTGTGTGTGGGGGGGGGGGCGTCGCTAACTTAATGTCGCTGATAACGTTAGCTAAGGCTGCTCAATGGCCAAGTCACTAACGCTACGGTACGCGTGCAGTTTACACACAATGTAACTGAAACAGTCAGTTGGCAAACCAATACTAACAGAAACAGACTAATGAACACCTCAAAGTTAAAGAGATGAACAGCTCCCGCTCAAAAAACTAGCTAGCTAATTCAAATGAAACATGGTGATAAAACAGCGCCAGCAAAGAAACTCATGGTCCGCATTTAACGTTACGTAGTGAGTCTCAAGACATTAAACTACATTTGGCTGAGCTTTAACAACAGTATTTAATTAGAAAACCCATATACTTACCGACCGAATAGTGGCGTGGAGTACAGGACGAGGAGCCCTTTGATGGAACCGTTACCTGCTTCTTCTAGCAACAATGTAAAGCGCGCCTGACGAGATCACGTGTGGTATCACGAGAATCACATCGCTTCTTTATTGACTCACTTCATGCCAACTGATCTGAACAAATCACGTACCCTCTTTGCAATATTATGTAGTTTCTACACTATATGTTATGTTCAACTTTAAAACATGAGTCAATTGTGTTAAATGCATCCAAGACATTTACATAAATCCAAGAGTAGGCCAGTCTCCTTTTTTTCAGTGTAGTACCAAAACAGATGAGAGAGAGAGCTGAGACTTGGACGTTTGATGTTTTCTTTAAATCCAAGAAAAACAATGTGTCTTTACTAAGAGAGAGAGAGAGAGAGGTGGAATGGATAAAAAGGGAACAAAGGGATTGGGAGAAAAGGCAAAGGAGTAAAGAGACAGCAAGAAAAGAGGAGAATACCTCTCTAACTGAGAGCTCCCTGATGCATATTC
>NC_045739.1:116057-144777 GCF_008692095.1 Etheostoma spectabile | reverse complement strand
CTTTCTCTCTCTGGGATTGAAGAGAGGGGGAGTATGAGGCTGAACAGAGGAGCCATTAGGGACTATCAGGTAGGGAATAAAAAGACGACATGGACATACGGCTGTGGCTAATGTATGCTGGCCCAGACTGGCAGCACACATTAGGTACAATCACACATAAAAACAAAGTACATAGAAACATGAAACAACAACTGATGATGAATAAATACATTTTGTGTCTCTGGCACTTCCACACGCATACAAACTTAGAAAAGAAACCATCCCTGCTGTTGTGAGTGAGATCCGGTTTCTGAATGTCCTCTGTCTTCAGTCTTCGGGGGAGCTGTTCAACATCTGCACGGCCTTCTATGTCACTAGAGACGAGGTGGCTAACCATAGCATGCTAGCTCGTTCTCAATGGAAAACTCTGCTACAACAGCCACTAGTTGACCAGAATCTCCAAAAGAACTACTTTCTGTCCCGGTTCTACTTCCTGTCCCTGTTGTGTCCCTGGTCTAGAAGAAGTCTCCCGGCTAATCCTGCCTTGGACTGACCAAAGCTGGAGAAAGAGTTATCAGCTGATGGATCTTACCGAGCTACTGAGCATGTGCAGCTCCCTACAAAGATAGAATAGAAGGAAGACGTGAGAAGCAAGATCCTGAGACCCAAGATTATAAGTCCCCATACTATTTAGACTGATGTAGGATATACTGTCAATAACAATAATAATAATAATTTCGACAGACAATCAAGGTGAAAGAGGTCAGTAAAATAAGCTCAATAGCTAAAGGGGGAGGCAAAAAAACACAAAACAAGGAAATGAGAAGACTAAATAAGCATTTATACTGTCTAGACCAGGGGTCTTCAACGTGTTTTAAGCGTGGACCCCTTAACTGAAAGAGAGACGCAGCAGGGACCCCCGACTACAACACAATCATTTTATGAAACTGTATAAAATTAAGTGTATTGTGTATTATACTGGACCTACAATATCCTATACGGTGGCCTAAATCCTTTATACATACCTTTCTTGCATAAATTACGACGCTATTAAATAATAATTGCTGGCCTGATAATATAAATCATGTTTCAATATTAAACATACATGTGACCTTCCACCATTGCGGACCCCCCTCCCTCGGGAACACCGTGACTCTACCGACCTGAGCACATAAAATATTATTATTAAATTATTATTATTGTTATAAAATAACACTTCTTTGGATCAGCCATCTACATACAATAGACTTGCTTTTAATATGCATGTTTTATGTGTATGTGATTTTTATTTACTAATAATATTGGATTCATGTTAAACATTTTTAACATGCGGGGGGGCTGCAGTAACTCTGAGGACCCCCTAGGGCTCCCGAACCCCCTGTTAAAGATCTATCATCTGTACTTTATATAGATGGAGATCAATAGCAATAACCGACAAATAAAAGGAGACACTGAAAAGGGACTAGACGGAGAGTAAACGGGACATCACATAAAAGCAAGTCTATGAAAATGAGTTTTGATAAGTGATTTAAAATAGTCGATCATGCATGAATTATGTCCTGATGCGTGTAACATGATGGGCGTGTGCAGGGGTTTGTACATGGCTCTGCCTTGTGTGTTGTTGCGCACGCCTATGGAACAAGCTTACCTTTGAACTTGTATTAAATGCTGTATTTCCGCTACATGGACCTATCAGCTCTGTATGTAGGCGATATAGTATTATAGTAATAAGCACTCGTCTTAAATTGTCACCAGTAATTCTATTATTCACAGAGACAGTCGCAAGCCGAGCTTCTGCAGTCGTTTCCCAGAACTAAAGATGAATGTGATGCAGGTTTGTGATTGTTGTCTGTCATGAGCTCAGGTTTAACTCAGGTCTCACACATGTCATGCAAAGAACCTATATTTCCCTGCTCTTGTCTTCTTTTCTCTCCTTTCTTCTGCTCTGAGATTTTTTGCCCATTTCTTTTCGTTTTGTCATTGCTCTCCTTCCCCTCCCTCTCTCTACAGGGACAGAAAACAATGAGAAATAGCCCTGAGCGTCCTTGCTCTTCTCACCTTTCCTTCTCCCTCCTGTTACATCAATATTTCATATCTGCTATTTTTCTGTTGGCTTGATTTGTTTTGGTCTTCTTGTCTTGTCTCCTCTTGTTTTTTGTAACTTCTGTCTGCAGCGAGGTTTGCACAGAAACAAGGAAACATGTTGAGGAGGGGGCTTGTGTGTGTGTGTTTGTGTAGATGCGTGCATGCATGCATGCATGTATGCGTGTCTGTGTGCGTTACATGCACTGGTCAGTCCATTATGTACACACAGACAAAAAATTAAATTATTTACCCGACACCTGAATGCATACATACCCACTGATCCATGCAGTAATAGGGAACACACAGACACACACACACACACACACACACACACACAGGTTAATGTAAACCTGCTGACCTGTAACATGAGTCTCACAAATACAGACTACAAACACACACACACACACACACACAAACACACACATAATCCCCTCAATCCAATTAGTGGACAAACAGAGACAGGTGTGTGATGAATTAAAGGCTCATTTCTTCATTCAAACTGCAAACAAACAAACCTGAAAACACGTCAAGAAACCAATCCAAAGAAAAACATGTCATCTCAAATGGGGGGGGTGGGAAACAAAGAAAAGAATGAGGAAGAAGATTAAAAATGACAGAGAACAGAACATTATATCAACATCACATTGTATCCGGAAAGAATCTCTGCAAATTGGGTTTTATCTCAAAATGCTGCAAACAATTACAGCTGAAAACGCAATCTGCAATAAAATAAAAAAGCAGAGTTCAGAAGGAAAATCCGATGTGCAGATATTTGACTGAAGAGTCGGTTAAATCTACGTCGTGTAAGAATTTCTTTCATCTAGCGGTGAAATTGTTTACAACAACCAACTGAATTTCACTTTCTGAAATTAGTGACGACTGTCCCTCCCAGTGTAACTATAGTTTTATGTTATTTTGGGACCATTTCATGGCTGATAACATCAGGTTCCCTTAAAGATACGCAAGCTAATATTACTAAAGTATCAGTGCTATCATTATTCTGTATATTGTATAAGATTAATAGTGTGAGGCGATCTTTACAGCGAAGGAGAGAAGCAATGGAAGAGAGAAGAGAGACTTTGTTGCGGATATGCAAAGATTTATTATACAAATGCACAATATGACACGTACAGACTTTGGAGTTTAGACTCCATCACTATGAAATGATATATTTATATTTAGGGGGTTAGGAAGCCAGAAGCTGAACCCCCGATGGAGTCTAGACAAGCAAGGGAGGGGAGGTTGTGCTCAGAGCCTGAAATGACAACCGAGCAGCAGAGAGGGGCGGGTTTAAAACAGGGATGTCATGCTTTGATTGGCTCGTGAATTTAAGACCACTTCTGATTGGTTAACGTAAAAGTAAGGGCCTCTACAGCTGTTTTAGAAGAGAGAGAAATGTGAATTTACGCTAAGCTCAGTTTCTCTGAGCAGTATGATCAATGTCAATGAAACCGAAATGAGCTCTTAGTGTCTCCATGGTTACAGCTGTTGTATCCGATTGCTGGGCTGTGTTACAACTAACAAGCTAACAAGTCGTAACTTACGGGTTAAAGACTGTCTGGAACGCAGCACTAGTTTCAGTTATTCGGTGTGATCTGGGTCTGGTCTCAACCCCTCAAAGTCTTGGTCTTGTCTTGATCTCCATACACTCTGGTCTTGGTGTGGACTTGGTCTTGGTTTAGGTGGTCTTAACTACGCCTCTATGCACACTATAAATCCAGCATAAATCCACATACTGCTAATATTGCTGCTTTTCTGAAGCGTCAACATGCATCAGGATGGGGAAACACAACAGGTTTGTGACCCGGCTACATCAGTCAATCCGTGATGGCAATAGGGGAGGGGTCCTGATGCACGTCATACCCCGACTATGGGTCTGTCTTTTGGACGAAATCTGTCGTTGGGTGTGCTGGATATGCTGCTGAAAGGGACAAAATGGTGTCAGTAACCCTTTTTGGAAAAACATTGGCTGCACTTTACCAAGAGAGAGCGTGGATTTGAATTTTCTTTTCTTTTTCAAATGTAAATTTAAACAGCATGTACCTTTTCATTTTCTGACATCCTTGGTGATAAAACATCATTTTCAAAGTGTCAGCAACTGTCCCCGACTGCATAGCACCCACCACACCACGAGTTCAGTGTTCTTCAAACGTGAGCAGCTCAAAATGGGAGGCATTAAGCAAATGTTCTTTTCTTTCCTCGCTGCAGCAGCTATTGGCAGGACAGAACTCTGCTGGGAGGCCACGCTGAAAGGGAAACAAAGGTCTCTACAATGCTCTCTTTTTTCTCTCTCTGTTCTCTTCATATATTGGCTCCTTACAATAAAACTGGTCCTGACAATACAGCGAGAGAGAGAGTCCGGCCTGATTATGTCCTCCTGTGGGCAGAGCAATTAAGATAGGAAGCTAGGGATGGGGTGAGGATGAGGAGGTGAGCGAGACAGATGAGGGAAGAGAGGAAGACGGGGAGAAGGGGAAATGGGAAAATAATTAACATAGGGAGGGAAGGATGGATGGGAGACAAGGAGAATGGGTGGAAACAGGAGTAATGGGGCAAAAGGAAGAAAAGATGAGCGATGGGAGAAGAAGAGAAAACAGGAGTAAGGACAGGAGGGTGAGAAAGGCGAGCAGATAGAAATGATTACAGCAGAAACAATAAAATGTCCCAATTTCCCACAATCCCTTGCAATTGTGAGTTAGTGCCCATAGAGTGATACGAGCCAGTAAGAGCCAGTAAGCCTCTCTTCTGTGGGTCACAATGTTCCCATTTCTTCTTTATCCTGCGTTCACTCAGAGCAGCGATAACAGAGCAGCATGAGCCTGCAGCCTGGAACTGAGGGCAATAGCAACCCAAAGGTCGGGGTTACAGGTTCAAATCCTCCTCAGAGCAGCACTGGGAAGGAGCAACGCTGGGTTCCTGCCCCGGAGAAGGACAATGTTTGGGCTCTACAGCTTGGACATTCAAATAGCCTTAAATAGCCTAAATGTTGAAGTTGTTAGGGATTAAATTCCTAATGAAGTGAGAAGTATGTAAGCTATGTACACTCTGCATTGTACATAGCTTCATAGCTACCATTGGACTATAGTTAACTGTTTATTTATATGATTATTGGTTGTTTTATTTGTATTAATGATCAAGTTAATCTTGAGTTTAATAGTCCCAAGATGTGAGCCAGAGACTAAAATCATAAAATGAGACCAGAGTTAATTCAAGTTGATATTTCAGCTAGTAGGGGCTTTCTGTAGTAGTATTGAGAATCACAGTGAAGCTCTAAATCCCTTTTATAAGTTTACCTTTATGGAAATTGTATCCTGCTCATTCTTCGGTCCAGAATTATGAAGCTCCAGTGAAACTTTTTACTAGTAAATCTGAAACGACCACAGAGACCATGTGCCACTAAAACTCTCCACTGAAACCATTATTAATGTTACACAGAGTTTTGGCTGAGGCACAACAACAGAGACTCCAAAACATCATTGCACCAAGCACAATAACCATTATATCCTTATAAGGTATTTATGATTGGAATGTTCTTATATTGTTAAAGTTTTTCACAAACCATTTTCTGTACAGGTAAAACTGAACCTGAAGTCAGCGGCAGACTAATCATATGATGCTCTGTTTAAATCTGTTGTATGGCCAAAGCTCATTGAAGCCAATGAAAATAGACTCAGAACTAACCTAAACTTAACCGCATAGTTTGGGTGCCTAAACCCTACCGAGCCGAGACAGTTTCCCACTGTCAACTCTGGTTAAAAAGTGAAGATGGAAAAAAGCTCCTGTGGGTCAAATTAGAGGGGAGGAACAAACCAAAAAAACAATATCATCATATGGTTTGGAGGAAGTGTTTTTAAAAAGTGGGTCCTCCCTTGACCCAGGGTCTGGGACAACTGACCTGCTGCCTAAATCCTGAATTAACTTTGACACAACCCAGTATGTCAACATCCTCTGATCATAGCTATTACTGCAACTGTACAAAGTGTGCCTGTTGACGGTAGGAGGATGTGGAGAAGATATGTTTCCCTCCAAACATAATTGAGAATGCAGTTTAGTTGTATGTTAACATCATCTTTTAGGAGACAGGGATACCTTGAAACAGTGTAAGTGGAGACTGAACCTCCCAGGACCCTTTTTAGGAACTTTCCTTCTGTTTTCACCGGAGGACCTGAGGTCTACATTAAGTTCCCGCTCCAGGGTAACAGGGCTCGATTCAGTTGTCCGCACCGTCACACATTTGTAGACTCGCTGACTTCATGGGTTAGTAACCCATACTAACCCTTCATGGGTTACTAACCCAGGAAGTCTTGATTGCCTCAGTCTGTCCAAATCCTCAATTCATTAAATTCACAAGAGAGCCCACTCCAGATGCAGACTTTGTTCCGAAGAATATCCATAACTAAGCAATATTCTGCAAATATGAGAGTCTACCACTAGGGTCCAATTTAACAGAATTCCAAAAAAGTGGACTTTCAGGTAGGCTACTTAGTCCTTTCTACTCTTCCTGGGACTATTTGTTCAAAAAAGTTTCATATGATGTGATTTGATGTGAGAAGCATGCCTTTTCTTTTTGGTTGGAAGCCCTGAGAGGAGCCCAAGGAAACCCCATTTGATTCTGGCCTGAGGCATTATTAAAGCCAGCGTTGCCATGTTCGCTCTGAAGGCCATCTTCCCCTGCAGAAACACAAGCTGACATTTACATCTCCCTCATCAAACCCAGCCGTCTGCTCGCTGACGAGAGGGCAAAATGATGAAGATGAAGAGTGAAATAACAGTGAGAAAGAGAGAGCGCCAGAGAGCGAATGGAAGAGACTGAGAAAGTGAGCCAGATGGGGGGGGGGAATAATAGCCAGAGATCCATCCAGAATACAGAGCTGGAGATCAAACAGGAAGACAAATAAAAGGACAGCGAAGGAGTGAGAAGGGAAACGAGTGTACATGATTCACAGAGTGACAGAAGGAGGAAGTGAAGAGGTAAACGAGTGAAAGGAGAGATGCAGAGATAAAAAAGAAAATAGAGCAGGATGATAGACTATAAAAACCAGGAGATTCTGCAGAAGTGTGTGTGTGGGTGTGTATGTGAGAGAAGAGATGAAAAAAGTAGAGTGGTGGGTAGAATATAAAAGACAGGTAAATTAAATATATGGTCAATACTAGAGTGATGGAGGGAGTGTGTGTCTATAAATTCTGAATATGAGCATGTGTTCTGTAATATTAACTCTGAGCCTGGAACACACACACACACACACGCACACACACACACACACACACACACACACACACACACACACACACACACACACACACACACACACACACAGTGACATTTCCAGTGAGGATGTGACTCCTGGCTGCAGACACTGGCCTGTCACACATCCACATGATCTTGACAGCGTTGCTACGTCAATATCTGCTGTGTTGGGTTGTGTTTCAATGAAAATAGTTTTTGATATTTTGCTCCTAAACATGCATACATTTTATTAACCAATAGTCTTGCCAGACCTTCCTCCACATTGCTACGTATGAGGGTCTGTCTAGTCCACACAGTATTCCAGGATGGGAGAAAAACGAGCTCTGGACCAATCATAATCATCTTGGGCGGAGCTAAGCGCCAGACGCCATGACGGTGCTTCTGCAAAATAGCCACGGGAAGGAACTTGTTTTGGTGGAACATGTGTACGTTCAGAAGTAGTTTTAGACGTCAACAGAAAACTCAGATTGGACAGATAGTCTAGCTAGCTGTATGGATTTACCCTGCAGAGATCGAGGACCAGGTAACCATAGTCTCAGATTGGACAGATAGTCTAGCTAGCTGTCTGGATTTACCCGCAGAGATCTGAGGACCAGGTAACCATAGTCCTCAGATTTGACAGATAGTCTAGCTAGCTGTCGGATTACCCTGCAGAGATCTGAGGACCAGGTAACCATAGTCCTCAGATTGGACAGATAGTCTAGCTAGCTGGCTGGATTTACCTGCAGAGATCTGAGGACCAGGTAACCATAGTCCTCAGATTGGACAGATGTCTAGCTAGCTGTCTGGATTTACCCTGCAGAGATCTGAGGACCAGGTAACTGTAGTCCATGAGGGCGTGCCATGCTAGCAGCTAGCTGAACATTATAACGTGTTACAAAGTGGCGCATGTTTGTCATGGAAGTAAAGGCTGGACTAAAATGTGGCTGTTTGGAACAGTGTATGAACAGTGTTTTCTGTTGGAGATAATAAGGGGGGAACTTTGGGCTTTTTTGCTTAGTAAACCTATAACGTGCACAATAAAGATATATAACACAACAAAGGAAAGGGAAAAATCCAAACCCACAAGGTAGGGCGCAGAGCAAAGAGGCTAAGTGCAGCGCAGAGACGTTGTGTCATTGGTTGCACCTTAAAGGTCAGCGGCAGCTGGATTAAAGTTGAAATTCTTTGAACTTTGAGCACAGCGGCAATTCCGAGTGCCAAGGAGTAACTTTCTCCATAGAAAAACAATGTAAGAGGCAGCGCTGATCGGTTTTACAGCAGATCATGTGTAGGCGGCTTGAATAAAAACCAAAACATCAAGCTAAAAGGCTAAAACATCGCCCGAGCGCTGCAGAGGTGGACATAATTATCTGGGAGTTAGAGATTTTGACATTAATATACTGTAGTCATTTGATTCATTGCTGAAATAAAAAGTATTGATTGTTGGCCCTTTACTCTACCACTCTGTAAGATCAGCATTATTCCATGTCCACTCATTAGAAACACATTTATTCAGATACAAGAGACACAGCTCCTCACACACCAACCTGCCCATCAAACTGTCAGCCATCACAAAGACACTCAACCCACTTCACTGTGTTAGAATGTCTTAACAGACAGGAAGCCTCTGCTATACAAATGTTCACACACACACACACACACACACACACACACACACATGCAAACACATCAGGGAGTTAAGTCATAGGAGGGGAGGAGTGACTGTCAGAAAGATGGATGGATGAAACAATGAAAATCAATGAACTCTGTTTGTGTGTGTGTGTGTGTGTGTGTGTGTCTGTATTAAGTTTAACTACATTTGTGGGGACCAAAAACTGGGAAAACAGTATACTTATGGGGTCCTGACAGCTTCGTGGGGACAAAATGCTGGTCCCCACAACTTTAAAGGGCTTTTTGAGGAATAAGACTTGGTTTTAGGATTAGGGTTAGAATTAGGTTATGGTTGGTTAGGGTGAGGGTTAGAGTTAGGTTATGGTTATGGTTAGGGTTAGGGTGAGGGTTAAGGTTAGGCATTTAGGTTTGATGGTTAAGGTTAGGGTAAGGGGCTAGGGTATGATTAATGTCATGAGGTCCCCACAAAGATAGTGAGCACAACTTGTTTCTATATGTGTTGTGTGTGTGTGTGTGTGTGTGTGGTGTGTGTGTGTGTGTGTGGTGGTGTGTGTGTGTGGTGTGTGTGTGTGTGTGTGTGTGTGTGTGTGTGTGTGAACAAGAGGGACGAAATCCATGGGCGTGTCTCGCTTTTAACGAGTTTTCCTTTTAATTACCTTCGCTTGACCACAGTTTCTTGTCTGGGAACACAGCCAGAAAAACCCTAACAGCACACAGCAACCAACCACACACACACACACACACACACACACACACACACACACACACACAGGCAAGCACACACACTCATAAGGGAATTACATGTTTGATGTTGACAGAGTGTGTGAGTGTGTATTTCCTCTGATTGAAGACGATAAAAGCCATTTTCACCCATTTATTTACCACAAAGTTCTTTCCACGCGATCTGTATTCTTTAGCACCGTCCACCAGTTATTGTCTGTGAATCTTCAGCTTTATTTTATCAGCTCATCGTCTTCTTTCTGTTTGCATCACCCTGTGTGTAGCTCACAGGCGTCTGGGTGCTGTGCGATGCTGTCAGCCAGGTGAAAGTCAAACCCCACAGAAACACCTGATAACCAAGGCAGCACGTGTCCTTTCCAATGTGAAGACCAAGGCTCAGTAAAGCAGTCAAAAGCAGAACTTTTAGCCGTGTTGGAATTGAGGTACAATTACCTCCAGAAGATTTAGGATTTCACCTTGGTGCTCCGAAAGCAGTGTGGAGGCAATATACCCTTTAGGCAGAGTGCCTGCGTTAATGTAAAGAATTCAGTTCAGAACCCCCAGTCTGGAGAAGCAGGCAGGTAAGCCACGTCCTGCTGGACGGGGGCAGCAGCTAAACACATTATAGACACCTAAAAACATCTATATCACTTTAAGTGGACGCTATATTTAGAATATTTTTATGGCTTCACCATCACGATGGGGAGCTGAAGCCGTTATCTGCTCTCTTCAGTGCCACCAGAATCCTTTTAAGGTAAAGGAACCATCCCTTCAGATGTCATAGCAGATCAGGGGTGGATGACACCGACTGGTTGGGTTGACTTCTCGGTGAAATCAGACCCACTTCTTCTCACGTCGTTTGTTTGTATTGTGTTGCTCGTGCATCTTTGCATTCAGAGTGTGTAATTGGTCTCTTACATAACAGGTTAATGATTTATTTAGAGTTCTTCAAATCAATAAGTGCGTTTGGGATTTTGTTCCCCCAGATGTGAAGTGAGTTTCCTGCAAAGTCAATTTCAGTCTCTCTCCCCTTTAGTTTTGACTCATCCTCTCTGTCTTTCTGTGATTACTTATTGTGTATATTCATACAGGAACACACACACACACACACACACACACACACACACACACCACACAGTTACACAGTAACATTCAATATGTCGAACTTGCATGCACACACATATTTACAGCATTCCATCTGGCCTATTATATTGTTTCTACACACACACACACACACACACACACACACACCACACACCACACACACACACACACACAACATGCAGAGAGTCTCATCTGGTCTATTCATGGTGTGTATTCTCATTAGCGTCCTTCAGAGTAGTTTAATGATATGAATGGACGGCAGCTGCTGCAGCGATAAGGACTCTATTCGGCTCATTCACTCACCCATGAGTGTGTGTGTGTGTGGTGTGTGTGTGTTGTGTGGTGTGTGTGTGTGTGTGTGTGGTGTGTTGTGTGTGTGTGTGTGTGTGTGTGTGTGTGTTGTTGGTGGTGTGTGTGTGTGTGTGTGTGTGTGTGTGTGTGTGTGTGTGTGTGCATTTTTGTGTTTGTGTGGGATCAAGGCAAGACGGATGAGTTTGGGGGGTATTTTTTTGTGCAAGTGGGTGGATGGAGAGAAAAGGTGTGGAGAATGTGTGTGAAGGTGCATAGGAAAATAGAGGCTGAGAAAAGGGGAGCGAGAGAACAATGCAGGCGGTGTTCATGCATATGGTTCATTATCACTCGTTCTCTCACATTCCTCTGCAACTGTGTGTTTTTCCACCAAGTCATGTTCTCATTGCGTTTTCTTCACCTGGATCTCCACATGATCCCTTCGCCTCTTAAATTAGAAACCCACCGCCTCCTCGCTCCATTCCTTCCTTTAGACACGTGCCCCATTTCCCCTCCCTTCTTCCCTTCCTTTTATCTCTCCTTGTAAAACTCAGATTCTGTATTTTTTCGGAGAGACAGCGTTTACCTCCAGCTGTGATTTGGCCAGATTCCAGCTGCAGCTCCTCGTGGTTGGGAAGAAGTTGCAGCGCAGAAACTGTCAGTCTGGGTTCCAACTGATGTGCTCCTCTGGGCTCTTCTTCTTCTTCTGAGGTCTTCGGCTATGATAACATCGTGTTCATCAAAATAATAGCTCAGTTCTGAACAGCTCCTTCCTTCAGACGTGTGACCCACTTCCCATCTCCCCTGCAAAACTCATGTGGTTCATCCAATCCAAATCCTCCTTTAAAGCCAGACTGTGCAACCTTCTTCCTCTTACCAATAAAAAGTTAAAATCTTAAGCAACAAAATGCACCGTTTCTCAATTCAACACAGTACCTTGGTCTGGTATGTCCAGTAGCTGATGGTGGCTAATGTTAGCAGAAGTTCAGGAAACCTTAGGACCATTGCTGACTTTGTGACTCTCCCCACTTTTAGCATTTAACTGTGTTCAAACTGTATTCGGAATCATCAGATACACACAGTACAATGTAGTGAAATTCAGTGACTGCATTTAACCCATCTTAGATATCAGGAGCAGCGGAGAGCTATACTTACAGCGTCCGGGGAACAACTTGGGGTTCAGTGTCTTGCTCAGGAGCACTTTGACACGTGGAAGCTGGATGACCTGGGATTGACCCGCCAACCTTGTGGTTGTGGGGCAATCCTTTTACTTCCGGTCAACAAGCCACCCCATGCAAGCATAAATGCACTGCAAAAAAGGGGTGTTTAAAAACAAGATAAAACATTAAATCTGAGGGAAAAGGTTCTGAAAACAAGTGAAATCATCTGTCCATGCAGCGAGATCATTTCACTTGACAAGCTTTCATGATATAAGATTAGAATGTAAAGTTGAACACTTAAAATAAGACGTTCAACAAGATAAATAATCTACCACTTCTAAATCTAGTCAGATTACACCCTTGATTGTCTCCTTTAGCATCATATAACACGCACTATGTCTGGACTATTTGGACTCCCTTTGGACGTTGTTAGGTTTAGGGAAAAGTTGTGGGTGGGTTAGGTTCCCTGACATGCAGCAATAACAGGACGATTAAGGACACTTGCGGGACAAGAACCCCGCTCTCCTGGGTGAAAGTCCTGTGTTTGACCCCTCCACCCACGACCAATCTCCCTACTCAGAATTTCCCCCTTACATACTACTCGCTAAACCCCATCCAGTACGTTCTACACACACACCGAAGGGCGCCTTTTTTGTTGCACAGACGCGGGCAGCCACTGTCCAAACGTCCATAGAGTTCGGCGTGAGAACGGGTTGTAATGTCTAACGGAGCCAATGTGTGAATAAAGCAGCTCACTGTCCAGAGAACACCAACCCATTCTCATTCCCAACCCATTGAAAAGTGGCGTTGGTCAGTGTCTCTCAGCGTCAGATACCGACGCAAAAAACCACCCTTCACTGCAAGATTTTTTTTTTTTCTTTGATTAAACGACAGTGGTTACAAAACTCATTCCTAACTACACACGTCGTCACACACTTCTCATAACAGGCTCCGGGCAGCAACAGTCCTCATCTAGATAACACACAGAACACACTGAAGGTAAAAACACCAGCATCACACACCAAGACAGAAAATCTTTATTTTAAATAATTTGAGTGATTTCACACAAATCTATATTTTCTTCAAAGAAAAGAGTAATTCCATTTCTAAGGTATAGAAGAAGGGAGGAAAATCAGCAGTTTGCTTCTGACATATATTTTTAATTTGTCTGTAGTAAAACCAGTTAAAACTAGAATAGCAACCAGTAGTATTCAGAGTC
This sequence comes from Etheostoma spectabile, assembly GCF_008692095.1. Classification (NCBI taxonomy): domain Eukaryota; kingdom Metazoa; phylum Chordata; class Actinopteri; order Perciformes; family Percidae; genus Etheostoma; species Etheostoma spectabile. Next base: position 131,360 of record NC_045739.1, on the reverse strand, counting down.
ATGCGTCGAGTTTTCATCAACACCTCATTGGATGTCCTCTCTCATGCACCTGCATCATCTAAAAATACTGTACAAATAAATGTGCTGTTTCCATGGCTTCCACCTGCATTAAACAACTGGAACAGTATTTCCTGACCGGATTCATAAGAGTTTAAAATCGCCTTAGGTTTGCATTTTCACCAAATCAAGAACAATGTGAGGAAACTTAGAGCAATAATGGATGTAAAGTGATGGTTTGAGACGGTATATTTGCACACGGCCCTGGGATTTGTTTGTGGGAAACCGTAGGAGGTGAGAAGCAGTCACATACCTGATGGGTTGATTGTTTTGGTAACTGATACAGGAACCGGTGCAAGTGAGGAAGAATAGTCAGAACGTTGAAAATTTTGTCCGCTGGGGAAAAAAAAAAAACACAGCTGACACACTTAATTTTTAACTCAACGACACAAACATGAAGATTCAGACTGGAGCAGAACGAGAGGAGATAATCAGCAGGCTGCTAATGGTTTAATGGAATCTTCTAGCGCTGGACCGGGTTTAGTGCTGGAGCTGATTATAGTGTGTGTGTGTGTGTGTGTGTGTGTGTGTGTGTGTGTGTGTGTGTGTGTGTGTGTGTGTGTGTGTGTGTGTGTGTGTGTGTGTGTGTGTGTGTGTGTGTGTGTGTGTGTGTGTGTGTGTTTGTAAAGAAGTGCGCTGTGTTTGATCCAAGGATGTAAACGTGAATGTGCCGTTCCTCATCTCAGTGTGTCTCCGGTTTGAAATTAAAGATTTTTTTTTTTTAACAACCCAGATCCTTCTGAGCCCCCAGAACGCCTCCACTCATCCTGGCTGAACATTTCGCAAGTTTGTTTCCAAAATGAAATCGCCGCGGTTTGAAAGCAGCAACACCTGCTGTAAAAACAACAAAACTACAGAAACAGCTTTTTTTTGACACCACGTTCAGTCCCACGTAAAGGGGGGTGTGAAAATTGTTTCATTTATGGATTTACAAATCAGACTAAATCCAAGAGATACCATGTTCAAATAAAAGTTACCAACTTACTGAAGAAAAGTCAGAAATACTGATCTCAGACCACCTGAATTTAACACATTGATGGCTCATGTTAAATGGACTACTTGGGTGGGTTCATTTCATTTTGAATAAAATATACAATACATAACCACATTATATAATTTGATCATATATGAACTGAACACGCCCACCTTTACTGCAGCAGGAATAGTATGTTAAAGGGACCGGCTGTACATGCAAGTTAATGCAGCATACAAAAGCACATTACCACCACTAAAACACAAAAACTGAATGCAAATCAATCAAAACATCACATCAACGACTTTTACTCTGTATCTATAATTCAGTTAGATAACTATGCAGCGATTAGGGGACCTTTCCCTGTTGATCAGTGTAAAAAAGAAAAGCAACAATAAAACTACTTTAAATAATTGTTGAAAACCAATGAAAAGCTGAAATCTATGTATCCTGAAGGCTGAGGGCTAAGGCCAGCAGCTGGTTCAAGTCCGACCCAGGGCTCCATGTCGTCCCCTCTCTCTCCCCTTCCTTTTCTCTCGGTCTCTCTCTCTATCAAATCCGGAACATAAAATGTTTTATTGCCACATAAGTATAGTTATGTATCACCATATAAAACACTAAAGTGCCCACAATATGCTTTTGGGGTTTTTCCCTTTCTGTTATTGTGTTATGTATCTTTTTGGTTCATGTTATAGGTTTACAAAGTGAAAAAGCTCAAAGTCCCCCCCCCCGCCCCCCTACCATATCCAAACAGGAAAAACACGCTTCACTAACTGCTCCAAAACAGCTCTGTTGTACTCCAGTTTTTACTGCTGACTGGCTATAGTCCTTACCTAGGTACTGTCAGCGGCCATACTCTGCTTCTGACTGGCTAGTATAGTCCTTACCTAGGTACTATCAGGGCCCTCTTACTCTGCTTCTGACTGGCTAGTAGTCCTTACCTAGGTACTGTCAGGGCTCATACTCTGCTTCTGACTGGCTAGTAGTCCTACTAGGTACGTCAGGACCCTCATACTTGCTTCTGACTGGCTAGTAGTCCTTACCTAGGTACTGTCAGGGCCTCATACTCGTCTTCTGACTGGCTAGTAGTCCTTACCTAGGTACGTCAGGGCCTCATACTCTGCTCCTCTGGCTAGGAAGTCCTTACCTAGGTACTGTCAGGACCCTCATACTCTGCTCTAGGACTGGCTAGTAGTCCTTACCTAGGTACGTGTAGGACACCTCATACTCTGCTTCTGTCGGTAGTAGTCCTTACTCGGTACGGTCAGGACCCTCATACTCTGCTTCTGATTGGCTAGTAGTCCTACCTAGGTACTGTCAGGACCTCATATGCTGTTGACGGGGAGTAGTCCTTACCTAGGTACTGTCAGGGCCTATACTCTGCTCCTGACTGGCTAGTAGTCCTTACCAGGTACTGTCAGGACCCTCATACTGTCCGACTGCGTAGTAGTCCTTACTAGGTACTGTCAGGGCCCTCATACTCTGCTTCTTGACTGGGTAGTAGCCTTACTCTAGGTACTGTCAGGGCCTTCATACTCTGCTTCTGATTGGCTAGTAGTCCTTAGCTAGGTACTATTAGCTCAATACACAGCGTAAAAAGAGGAGCTGTAACACAACAAAAATATGGTATTTTTAGAAAATGAAACCAAGTAAACCTATTCGGATATAACCTCTAATTACAATTATGAACTTGAAAGTGAGCAAAATATGAGCACTTCAAAGCAACACTATGTAACTTTTAGCTGCAGCTGTAATTCCAATGAGACAACCTGTAGGGGGGGCGGAGCCGGAAAAGATACATAGTGTTGTTTTAATATGAAACATACAATAACTGCAGAAAAATAACTATATACACACAGAAATGTTCACATGAGAAAAAAGCGGCTGAATGGGTTGAGTGCAAAATTTGCAAAAATGCAACAAAAAAAAGAGTTGATACCCAAAATGGAATGTAAAAAAAAACATTGCTGCTATTGTTTGGTGGGTGTGTCTCTCTTTTATTGGCTGTCACAGTTGATACCCAATCAGAGAGAAACGAAGGGGGTGAGCCGGCCTCCACATAGCGTAGCTCCTATGGCGACGTTTAATGCCTCCTAGCACTCACCTGCCGTTAGCATTCCATGCTATATGCAATATTTTCAAAACTTCAAAAGTAACTTGGAATCTGCTTGACAGTTGAATGGAAACATGACCAGTGATCATTTAACAAACTGATGTTATCAGTAATAAGCTTTTAAACAACAAATAAGATTTTTTTTAACCATCTCATTTTGAACTATATTAAAGAATAAAAGCCTTTTTAAAGCATTTCTTTCTTTTCCTTTCCTTTTTTATTTCTCTACCGACGCCCATGCGCTGCAGCTTCAGGTTGGGCGATGAGGATTTGTTCGAGGTGAATGTAAATGAGAAGCAGATTCTCCGTGTCGGCTGAAATGTGGGTCAGTATCCATGGCGACTGTTTGGGAGGGGGGGGGTCATTTCATTTTCTTTGCATTATATGCTGAACTGTGGGTGTGAGTTTGACTTTCTGTGTGTATGAGGATCTCTGCAGCGTCTCAATATCACGTCAGCACGTTGTGTGTGTGTGTGTGTGTGTGTGTGTGTGTGTGTGTGTGTGTGCGTGTGCGTGTGTGTTTGCTAAATGCTTGCATTCTACACGCCTGTTTGCGTGCTACGTGCGCGCTACATGCCTGCGTGCGTGCCTGCGTGTGTGACTATGTGCGTGTGACTATGTGCGTGTGTGCGTGACAATGTGCGTGTGTGGGGCCTGCGTGTGTGACTATGTGCGTGTGTGTGTGTGTGACTGTGTCCATGCGTGGTGTGTGACTAGTGCGGTTGTGTTTTACTATGTGCATGCTGTGTGTGACTATGGCCGTGCGTGACTATGTGAGTGCGTGTGTGACCATGTGCATGTGGTGTGTGTGTGACTATGTGCGTGTGTGTGTTTTACCATGTGCATCCGTGTGTGTGACTATGGGCGTGCGTGACTAGTGTTGTGCGTGTGTGACACGCATGCATGCGTGTGTGTGTGACTATGTGCGTGCCTGTGTGCCTGCGTGGCCGTGGCTGCAGTGTGACTATGTGGCTGTGCCGTGAAATGTGCGTGTGACGTGACAATGTGCCGTGTGTGGTGCGTGTGACTATGGTGTGTGTGTTGTGTGACTGTGCTCACATGTGGTGTGTGACTAGTGCTGTGTGTGTGTTTTCGTACTAGTAGGCCGGTGTGTATGGCCGTGCCGTGACTATGTGAGTGCGTGTGTGACCATGTGCATGTGTGTGTGTGTGACTATGTGGTGTGTGGTGTTTTAACCATGTGCATGCGTGTGTGGACTAAGGGCGTGCGTGACTATAGTGAGTGCGTGTCTTAGTGCCATGTGTGACGTGTGTGTGTGACTATGTGCGATGTGTGTGTGACTATGTGCTGGTGTGGCCATGAGCGTGTGCGTGTGTGTGTGACTATGTACACGTGTGTGTGTGTGTGACTGTGTGCATGGCGTGTGTGACTATGTGCGTGTGTGTGTTTTACTATGTGCAATGCGTGTGTGTGACTATGGCCGTAGCGTGACTGTTGTGTGCTGTGTGCTCGTGTCATGATGTGCAATGCTGTGCTATCTGACGTGTGTGACTATGGGCGTGTATGTGGCAGATGTTTACCATGTGCTAGCGTCGTGGGAGCTTGTCGTGTGTGTGGCCGTGAATGTGTGTGCTATGGCTGTGAGCTAGACATATGGTGTGGTGTGACCATGTGATGCGTGGGTGTTGTGACTATGTGCTCGTTGTGTGTGACTATGTGCGTGTGTGACCAGGGACATGCGTGGGTGTGTGACCATGTGCGTGTGTGTGTGACTATGTGCAGTGTGTGTTTACTAGTGTTGTGGGACTATGTGCCGTTGTTGTGACTACGGTGCGTGTGTGTCGGCAGTGGTGTGTGTGACTATGTGCGTACTTGTGTGTGGACTATGTTCTACGTGGGCTGACTATGTGTAGAGGCGTTTTAGGTGGGATGACTCATTGTGGTGTGTGACTATGTGCAGGTGTGTGTTTTACTATGTCCGTGTGTGTGTGACTATGTGCGTGCGTAACTTTGTGTGTGTGTGACTATATGAGTGCGTGTCTGTGTGTGTGCATGTGTGCGTGCCTGCATGTTTTGTAGCTTCTTCTTTTTTCAAGCATCTCCAAGGTTTCACCAGTGACGCATATCTACTGAAGAGATAATAGACTTCTATATTAAATATGACTACTGTTTGAATACTACATTGTTCCTGAGTGTATACTTAGATACTTAACACATCAACCATCTGTTTTACGCTGCCTCCCTCCGGTGCTGCTGAGCTCTTGGCTTCACAGCGATAAATTCCCTGTTCCTCACTCTTTCATAACCTTATTCGAGACTCCCACTTTAATCTCTTTACTCGGCTGCGTTCCCTTTGAGGAGTCGGCTTCGGGTGGCTGTGTGATTGCAGCTGACACCTGTTGTTGTGCTGCGGTGCATTCATGGGCTGTGGTGCTATAGATAATCCACATTAAAATCAGAAGAGGCCATCACATTTCTACAATGCTTCAGAAGGTTTGCCTGTTTTAGTTTCCTCGGTTTACTGCAGTGACAGGCTGCGTCCCACGTCCTCAACCCTCATTTAATAACCCTCAAAATAACATGATTGAAAATATAATTTAATATAAAAATAACATGATTGATTCCACACAACGCTCTTTGCCAAGTACAAATCTCTACTTTCATTAATTTTTGGGCGTCTTATTCAATTTTATAGCATTTAAAAAACAAATGGAAGTGTTTTTGAAATAGTATTGAGTATTTTTGCTTTTCTAACTCAAACATTAGGTATAATTTCCTATAAAATAGGTTTGTTGACCATAAATTCCAAAAATAACTGTAAAACTAAAGTTAATAAGTTAGTATTACTAGTATTATTAGTATTAATGTTGAAAACATCAAAAAAGTGACAAATATTGAAAAAAAGCATCCTTCATCCTCCATGCTTTATCCATCATCCTCCATCCTCCATCCTCCATCCTTCATCCTTCATCCTCCATCCTTCATCCTCTATCCATCATCCTCCATCCTCCATCCTCCATCTCCATTCTCCATCCTCCATCCTTCATCCTTCCATCCTCCATCCTTCATCCTCCATCCTCCATCCTCCATTCCTATTCTCCTCCTCCTCCTTCATCCTCCCTCCATCCTCCTTCCTTCTCCCCATTCTCCATTCTCCTCCTCCATCCTTCCTCCCATCCCCATCCTTCATCCTCCTCCTTCATCCTCCCTCCCTCATTCTCCATTCTCCATTCCTCCATCCTTCATCCCTCCATCCTCCATTCTCCATTCTCCATTCTCCATCCTCCATCCTTCATCCTCCATCCTCCATCCTTCATCCTCCATCCTTCATCCTCCATCCTCCATTCTCCATTCTCCATCCTTCATCCTCCATCCTCCATTCTCCATCTCTCCATTCTCCATTCTCCATTCTCCATCCTTCATCCTTCATCCTCCATCCTCCATCCTCCATTCTCCATTCTCCATTCTCCATTCCTCCATCCTTCATCCTCCATCCTTCCATCTCCTTCATCCTCCATCCTTCATCCTCCATTCTCCATCCTCCATCCTCCATTCTCCATTCTCCATTCTCCATCCTCCATTCTCCATTCTCCATTCTCCATCCTCGCAGGAGCAGGAATCAGAGCTTTGAGAGGGAGGGTAGAAGAGATATCAAATAAGAAAAGTGATGTTCAGCCAGTGTTTGGCTGCTGAGTTTTGGATGTCCCGAGCATCCTACCAGCACTGAGGCACCACAGACTCAGAAGGCACAGATTGGATGTTCAGTTAAAAGTTCTGAAGGTCAACACAACCTGTCTTGTGTTTTCCGATGTTTATCAAGGACACCACGTTTTCCCTGATCTTAGTGTGAGAGTAGAGAGCCTAAACAAAACTAACCATACCTAAAATATTTAAAATAAATAACAATAACCATACAAGCTGTTCATCATTCTTTCATGAGCGCTGTCAGGGAGTGTCTTTCTAAATGTGCGTCTTATTAATTAAACCCAAAGAGGCCAGTGGCATATGGAGCTAGATCTGTTTCTTTACTGCATGCGAGAAATTAAATCATCTGAAAATTTCTGAGAGAAAACGCCATCACACGGATAGCAAAAAATAATAATATTTAAGACTAAAAAAAGTTATTTCAGGGGAAAAAAAATCTCTTTAAAAATACTTTTTTTAAACTCTCAAATATATTTATTTTTTGCAATCAGTGTGAAAAACTGTTAAAAAATAGTGTCATGTCATTTTTTTCTCAGATCATTTATTTTCTTGCATGTAATAAAGACACAAATCTAGCTCCACAGAGACACACACTCTGTCCTGCTGCCGACAAATACTGAAATTAAAACTGAATTCATCTGCAGCTAAAGATGGTCCCCAACAAACGTCCTCCTGTTTAGTGACATTTGTTGTTAATTAACACAACTGTACATATTTGCAACATGTTTTCTCATGTCATCCGTGAAAGAGCTTTGTATGGGGTGAGAAATATTTGCCCTTTTTCAGTATTACTGTAGGATCTTTGGGAGCATTCTGGGAAATGATGCAATCTTTTTTTTCCCATAATTCCAGCATTTTCAAATATTGCACTGATTGGCCTGAGGGGGCGCCACAGTCGACAGTTTAATTGCCGTTATGTGGAGCAGTTGATGTGAAACTTCAGAGCCTCTTCAGCCTTGTTCTCACTTCCTCCTGGCTTTCCTAAAGCTGCTCTGATTGGCCCGAGGGGGGCGCCGCTTCTGTTTACTCATTATGGATTGGCCGAGGGGGGGCCTGCATCATCGGCAGGGGGATGAAATGTTTACTCTGGCATACACACACAACACACACACACACACACACACACACACACTAAATAAGCATTGCAACACAGAGCACCAACACCAACACACACACAAATATCACTCTCTTTCTTCCTCACTCGTTTCATCTGTCAAACCCACAACTTAAATTATACTCTCTCTCTCTCTCACTCACTCTCTCCTTTTTCCACACACACACACATATACACACACACCAACACAGACACACACACACCACACACACACCACACACAGCTCAGTTGAGTGGCTATGTGGACAGCAGCTTGGGGATAGACAACTGATTCCTTTGATTGGCACAGGTATTTTATAGCCCAGCGTTGTTTGTGTGTGTGTGTGTGTGTGTGTGTGTTGTGTGTGTTGTGTGTGTGTGTGTTGTGGTTTGTGTTTGTGTGTTGTGTGTGTGTGTGTGTGTGTGTGTGTGTGTGTGTGTGTGTGTGTCTGTGCATGTGAGAGATCGACAGCCAGGTGATCAGCACCGAGCATGTTCAAAAGTCTCTGTTGGTTTCCGTGGCGCCTCATATCCCTGCGTAACCATGGTAGCGGCGTGTTGGGAAAAGCTATATTGGACAGCAAGTCCTAGACATCTCACACACACACACACACACACACACACACACACACATACACACTCACACACACATGCAGGTGTCTCACTGCAGTTCTTCTAATGGCCGCTACACGTTGCTCCAAGAAAACATGGACTATATTAAAGTGAATGAGAAAACATCATCGTTCTTAAAAATAATCCAAAATCAATATGACATTATTACAGACAACAGAGGAAGTGAAATACATGTTGTTGTTTTTTCATGCATGTGATGCATTTGCTGCATCTGGTCTTGTCAAAGTAAACTTCATCATCCCGCGAGGGGAAATTCGTGTCTTCGTCTTATACATCTTGAAAGAGAAATAAACACTTAATATGGTCAGAACGCTCAATACAGCACACACACGAGACACTAGAACCATATGCAGTTCCTAACCTGATTAAAAGTCTAATATCCGCAGCAATAAAAAGAGAAATTAAATGTGCAGAGAGTAGCATTATGGTGCAAAGATGCCGTGAAAGAGCCAGTTTGAGTGTTGCTCATGTGTTTCTAGCGTCAGTATTAAAGCTTTGGTTTAAAATCTTTTCTCCTTTATAAACCAATGGGTTGTTTTAGGTGAAGTCGTTTTGTCTTTCAGGCTTTCTCGTTCTCTTTATTTAATGTTTTATCTTTTTAATTCTTTTGGGCCCTTGTGAGATTAATTTAATTTGTTTTATTCTATTATTCCCCGCTCGTTTCATGCGAGGCCGTTTGTACAAGCAGTTTTTAGATGAATGAGATTAAAAAGCTAAAGGAGCTGGTGGAGCTGCAGAGGAACGCTGGGCGGGGGGGCAGGGAGCAGCAGGTGTTTGGGACCGACTGCTCAAAGGTTTCATACTCATGAAGTGTTCTGAAAGTAATAACCTTCCAAATCTGTGGAGGAGAGGACAGGAGACCACTAAGGTCTACATAAAGAGACTGCGAGACATTACTAGGGACCACTAAGTCTACATAAAGAGACTTCAGATACAGTATTAGGGACCACTAAGGTCTATACAAAGAGACTTCAGATACAGTATTAGGGACCACTAAGGTCTATATAAAAGACTTCAGATACAGTATTAGGACCCTAAGGTCTATATAAAGAGACTTCAGATACAGTATTAGGGACCATAAGGTCTAATAAAAGGACTTCAGATCCAGTATTGGGACCCACTAAGGTCTATATAAGAAACTTCAGATACAGTATTAGGGACCACTAAGGTCTATATAAGAGACTTCAGATCAGTATTAGGACCACTAAGGTCTATAAAAAGAACTTCAGATACAGTATTAGGGACCACTAAGGTCTATATAAAGAGACTTCGATACAGTATTAGGGACCACTAAGGACTATATAAAGAGACTTCAGATAACAGTATTAGGGACCACTAAGGTTCTATATAAAGAGACTTCCGATCCAGTATTAGGCCCCACTAAGGACTATTAAAAGAGACTTCAGATACAGTATAGTGACCACTAAGGTCTTATAAAGAGACTCAGAATACCAGTATTAGGACCACTAAGTTCTATATAAAAGAGACTTCAGATCCAGTATTAGGACCACTAAGGACTATATAAAAAACTTCAGATACAGTATTAGGGGACCACTAAGGTCTATATAAACGCAGACTTCGATACAGTATTAGGGACCACTAGGTCTATATAAAAGAGACTCAGACGTCATTAGGGCCACTAAGGTCTATAAAGAGACTTCAGATCCAGTATTAGGGACCACTAAGTCTATTATAACAGAACTCAGATCAGGTGATAGAGGCCACTAAGGTCGATATAACGAGACATCGCGTCACAGTATTAGGGCCCAACTAGTTCAATAGAAAAGAGCATTCCGCCACAACTACGTGTCTTAGGGTCCCCCTAAGGTCTGGTGCTATAAATACGTCGCCTTCACGTACATAGATAGGGGGACCCCTACGGGTCTGTATGTAAAGCGATCTTTAGCTGTACCGTATTAGGTCGCGGGACAGCTCCTTGCCCTTGTTCGATAGAAAGCGAAAGTCAGAAATATAAAGTATTGAAGGGACCACTAATGGGTATTATTGTACTAATGAAGCTAACCTGTCGCAGTGCTAAAGTGGTATTTGCCAACAAGTTAAATATGGGGGGTGAAAGACCATTTGCGATTTGCTGGGGCTTCGTGGATACTGAAATGGTTATAAGAGGACTTTGTCAGATACAGTATAGGGGACCATCTTAAAATGGCATAGCTTGTTTCTAACGATAATAATAATGGTCCAGAGATTCAGATACACAGTATTAGGGAAGATCGTTATTGCTTGTCAAGGCGCAAGAGGGGCGATGTGATAAACACAATAAAGCCACTTTGATGACTAACGCTACACCTTGTACGGGGAATCTTCATTTTGTTACGCTTACTTCATTTGTGTACAGTATTAGGGACCACTAAGGTCAAGATTAATGAGTTCTGGAGACTCAGATACAGTATTAGGACCACTAAGGTCTATTATAGAGACATTCAGATTACAGTATTAGGGACACACTAAGGTCGATGTAAAGAGAATCAGATACAGTATGAGGGGACCATAAAGGGTCGACTATAAAAGAACTTCAGATTACAGTAGTAGGGAACACTAAAAGGGTTCTATATAAAGAGATTCAGATACCGTATTAGGACCTAAGGGCTATATAAAAGCATCCAAAGAGATGGACCAGAAAAGACAACGTCTCCATTTTGTTTTCCCGTCTCCAGCGCTGTGATTGGCTCACTGATTATTTTTCCATTCTGGGAAAACAGCCGTCATCAGGCACAACACTGACTTCTTCCAAACCTGTTCTGAACGAAGGATGGAACGGATGAGAGAGAAACGAGTGAGAAAACATGCAAAGATGAACGAGAGGTAGAAAGGATAAAAAATGTAGAGCCAAACCAAAAAGAAGAGGGGAAGAAATAAGAAGTTGACTCAGAGCATCCATCTCTCTTTAACTGCCCCATTATTTCTCTCTCTGTAATAAATATTTTTCCATCCATCCTCCTCTCTCCCTCTCTCTCTCTCTCTCTCTCTCTCTCTCTCTCTCTCTCTCTCTCTCTCTCTGATCGTTCCATAAACAGTGATTGATCAGCGCAGGCAGCAGCTCACCGATCATCTCCTCCTCCATTCCTCTTTTCTCTCTCCCTCCATTACCTTTTCTTCTCTCCCTTCATTACCTTTTCTCCGCACCATAAATCTCCCGTCTCCCCCTCTCCTCTTTGTCTCTCCCTTCTGTTCCTCTTCACCTCCTTTCACCTCTCTTTATCGCCTCTTTACCTCTTTCTTTACCTGGCTTTTTTGTCTGTCCTTCACTCGTCTCCTCCCTCCTTTCCTCTCTTCCGATTCTTCCTTGACTTCTTGTTTTCTCCTCTAATTCCTACTTTCTTTTCCTTTTCTTTCCTTCACTTTCAATTTTAATTTCTTTCCATTTCCTTCTATTTCTTGCATTATTTATTTTTATTCCTGTCCTTTGTTCCTTCTCTCTCTTCTCTTTTCCTCTCTTGTTCTCTTACCTGTCGTTTTCTTTCTTTTTGTCAATTTTTCTATTCATCCTGTTTCTCTCCTTCCTTCCCCTCTTTTCTGAGACATTCTGCCTCTTTTTCTTTTGTCTACACAGCTGGGCTCTCCTTTTAACTTTTTTCCTCTCCTCCTTTCCACATTCTCGTTTCTTTTCTGCTCATTAACCTCTTTCAATGACGATTCCCTATAACCTGCATATCTCTCCCTCCTCCCTTCTTTCTCTCTCTCCTTTTCTCCTTGAAGTTGTCACACAGCAGAACGACGGCTCAGAAACTCCTGACAGATATCAGAGAGAGAGAGATAAAAGATCAAACTTGAGCCCTTGAGTTAAGTGATAGCATCACCCGCTTCACACACACAAACACACACACCACACACACACAACACACACACACCACACACACACACACACACACACACCCATTCCAATTAAACACTTAGGCTTGACGTGATCTTATGCTGTCAGCAGCAGCATTTGGCAGCAGCAATCATGCTCGTCACCTCTGTTATACACACACACACACCACAACACACACACACACATGACATATACACCACACACACAACATACACGCACATATCAACTACCTACCCACGTAAAACTACAACACAACGCAAGTAACCATACAATTGCACACACACCACACACACACACCACACACACCACACACACAACCACATCAACACACACACAAATTCCTTAAAACACTTCAGCGCTTGCGTGGACTTTCTGAGCACCAGCTCAGCAGCTTTGGCACAGCATTCATGCTCGTTTCACCTCTGTTATCACACACCACAAACACACCCACACAACACACCACACACAAGCATATACACACACGCATACATGCGCACACACACACACACACACAGAAACATACACACATCGTGTCCTCCCTTGCTGTCTCTGTGTCACTTTCTCTCCTCCATTTTTTCATGTTTTCCTCCTTTTGCAGTTTTCCATCTTTCAACCATTCTTCTACTTTGCTTTTTCTGTGCGACCATCACACTCTCACATAATCTCATAACCTCAGTTCTTCTCCTTCTTCTCCTCTCCATAATTCCCCCCCCCCTCTCTGTGCTGGCTTTCTCACTGTGCCAGTCTAAGTAGGTCGGTGTTGACAGCTGAGCTGTACACAGACAGAGAGGAGACATTATTCCTGCTCTGTGTGGGCTACCATACAAACACCCACTCACCGGCAGTGGCTCCAGCTCACTGCGCTCGCTCTACAGATCTAAATCCCCCAAGAACTAGAGGAACCTGTGAACTGGATTCCAGGTCAACGCGTTGTGCGGCAGTCCTCCCTGGCTCCTCATCAGTCTCAACTCTACAGGTCTTAACGTTGATGCAAGTCTCTTTTATAGACCTTAGTGGTCCCCTAATACTGTATCTGAAGTCTCTTTTTATACGACCGTAGTGGTCCCCTTAATACTGTCTCTGACGAGTCTTTTATATAACAGCCTTAGTGGTGCCCCTAATACGATCTGAAGTCTCTGTTATATAGATCTTGTGGTCCCTAATACTTATTAATGATCTTTAATTAGCTAGGCTATCTTATTATCCTTATATAAGACCTTAGTGGTCCCCTAATACTGTTATCGAAGTCTCTTTATATAAGCCTTAGTGGTCCCTAATTGTATCTGCTTAAGTCTCTGTTTATATAGAGCCTTAGTGGTCCCTTATAAGGTATCTGACAGTGCTCTTTTTAAGACAATTAGTGTGGTCCCTATACTATTATCGAATCTCTTTTATAATAGCCTCAGCGTCCTAATACTGTATCGAAGTCTCTTTATATAGACCTTAGTCCATGGATCGAGTCTCTTTAATGATCATGGCCCAATGGTCTGACAGATCATCTTTTATATAGACCTGGTTGTGTCCCCTAATACTGAGGAGGGATGGCGGGGCTTTGCCCTACTCCCAGTGCAGCGTTGGTTTTTAAAAGCCAATGAGTCTCATATCATGGGGGGGGAGGGGGGGGGGGGGCCAAAAGAGACGAAGGGGATGTAACCATTCCCGTGTGATGTCGTTATAGGGAAGATTCCAGATGTTGCCCATTCAATCTTTCATTTGTCTCGAAAGGGCAAGGCAGTATAACCAGGGGCGATCGGTTTACAACCTATCCCCTTCTAGCCACTGGGGGGGGGGGCATAGGCAGGCTAGGGGAACTCATATTAATGTTACAAAACCTCATAAAGTGAAGTTTTTATGCCATGGGACCTTTAAAAAAATGTACATTTTAGTAACACACGGGAAAAGAACGGGACATGTAACCCGGTCTCCTGGGTGAAGGTCCTGTGTTTTTTCTCTTCCTTTGGCATGCATTTACAAATCTAACAATAGTAAAACAATAGTAGCAGTTATAAATTATTTCCGTATTGATTCATTTTTGACACCTCTTTATTGAACATCTCTCTGTAACACGGCCTAAGGAGCTGTGGGTAAACCTAATGTGACTCATGTGTGGACGGAGGAAGAGGTGGAGATGCATCATTATACAAGCAACAATGGGCATCCGCAAATTATGACGTCACTGTAAAACTCCATTCAACATATTCACACAGAAACACAAAATCAGCACATAGAATTCTCAGTTTGCGTGTGCATGAGTAGAGGAAAATATCCGTTTTCAAAAATATCTTATACCCAGTATATGTTTGACTCATGATGGACTTCTTTAACACTACATTAGGGACTACATTACATAAGGGTGTAAGCATAACATGAGGTAACTTTATAAAACTTTTATTAGACATGCACTACTCCCCAAAACCTGGAAACACACTTTGATGTATAAAATTGATGCAGTTCCCTTTTAAGTCACTGCATTAATGTTGAGGGAGAATTTCTATTTCCCATATAGGACTCCAAAAAAAATCTAGCATACCTACTGGGCAGAGTGTTATTTCTGAAAATGCATCTTGTACTGAGACCTGTGAAATGTTTATCTGTGACCTCTTTAAGCACAGTTTGGTTGTAACACAGCATCTTAGGGAGTCCCCGAAGTCCCTAAAACCGCTTTTCTAAATACATTCTGAGATTCCACTTTGTCTATGTGTGACTATTTTTGTGCTGTTCTTTATGTAAATCATGGCCTCAGAAAAAAAGAGATACATGGATGGATAGTTTCTATAAGCTAGATGTGTTATTGTCAGCATTAAAGTTGTATTCCCTTGTATAACACACAGTTAGTTAGCTCAAGCTCTGATTACCTTATAAGTTGAGGAAAGTGTAGGAGAAGGCTTGTGTGTGTGTGTGTGTGTGTGTGTGTGTGTGTGTGTGTGTGTGTGTGTG
>NC_045739.1:111973-115785 GCF_008692095.1 Etheostoma spectabile | reverse complement strand
GAGGAATGTCTTCAAGCAAAGAGGATACGAGGGGAGGAATTTGTGAATCCACATGTGTGTTGTGATGTAAATGCTGGACTTTGGTAAACTTGCGTAACTGAACTCTTGTGTTCTGGTGAACGGAGGACCGATGAAACAAGGCACAGGAATTGATAAATTGAGTCAGATTTGACAGGCCTTAGGGCCTTATTTTAGACTTAATTCCCTGCAATAGTACTTGTGCAAAAAAGAAACCTTAGAGCAATGGTTCTCAACCTGGGGGTTGGCACCCCCAAGGGGGTCGCAAGATCATTTGTTGGGGTTGCTAGATGGTGGGAGAGAAAAAAATGAAATAACATATTCAAGACTGGGGAATGTTTTTTACATGACGGGGTGAGTTTGGTACATCTGATGTGTTTTATTCAGAGCTTCATGTGTAAATCAGGAGGACCTGGAACACAGAAAGGGGGGTGGTGGGGGTGACAGGGAGAGAAAGTCACAACTGATCAAAAATCCACAGGGCCTGGAGGCACACTGGACAGCTGAGTTTTAGACTGCTAAAACATAAAAATAAACTATTCATCAGTTGTATCAATCAAGTATTCCAATAAATCCTCATCTAATTTTAATTTACAGTGTGGGGGGGTAGAAACGAGTGGTGGTTGACGCTCTCGTTCTCATCGCGCGGGGTTAGGGGGTTGTGAACACCTACCTGATTATTCTGGGGGGTTCGCGTCTCAAAAGTTTGAGGACCACTACATTAGAGTCCTTAACACCAACATTTCAAATTCAGGGTTTGAGCAGCGTACATGGATATGACTCAGCATGAAAGGAGCTCTCTCAGGGTCTCTCAGGGTCTCTGATCCGTGGTGGGAAAAAGTCTGTATTTACGTGTTTTGATTCTAAAGTAAAGATCGTCATGGCCCATTTAAATCATTATCCTAATTTTGTGATCCATGAAATAAAGTTAAAAGTCTTAAGCACCAAATGTGTAAATGTTCCTGTGTGGGATTATAGCTGGCTGTGTGTGTGTGTGTGTGTGTGTGTGTGTTGTGTGTGTGTGTGGTGTGTGTGGTGTGGTGTGTGTGTGTGTGGTGTGTGTGTGTGCGCTCGCGCTGCAGAGGCCCAGGGCTGTCCTGTGTGGTGTTAATACATTTAATTTTGAGATTTTTGACAGCTGCATTGTTCCCAGACTAGACTGGTCTGTTCTAACCTCCAATCCTGCACTGCAGGCAGCTTTTTACCTCTCTGCTGGGTGTGTGGTGGGGGGGTGGGTGGGGTAAGCCACTTGTGCTCTGCCATGATGCTGATACAGTAGCGTATGCCTGTGTGGCTCCATATCAAACCTGCCAGGACGTAGCTGCGTCCCCTAGCAATGCTAGAGTACACGCCTCATTTGCTAACAGCTATTTGGGAGCAGGCTATTTCTGGGAAAGAAAAGCGCTCGTCGCTGATGCTTGAAATCTTTGCTACAATGCAACACCACTGGTCATCTGTTCTTGAATGTGCTGTAGCGAGCAAGCGAGTTCTACCCAGCATGCCGTGCGGCAGTGTAAAAGTTAATAGGGCAGAGCAGCAGAGCGTGAGCTGGAGGATTTTGGAAGAAGCTCAGAGCAGATTTTTTTTTTTTTTTAACGTTGGAGCATCGCCTTATTTTCCGCTCCATCCCGCTCCAATTACACTCGGGTACTGCTCACACTGTGAGTTTGAAGCACGCCCTACAGTCTCTCTAAAAGCCCCACTGGAAAAAGACCAGCCTGCTCTGATTGGTCAGCGTTTCCGGGTCTCTCTCGGCATCTCTGCACCATCATTGCAGCAGGGGAGGACTGTAACGCCACTTTCTACCTCTGTATAGCTGTGACAAGCATTGTGATTCCTATCTTCTAAGATTCTGAAGCGATTACCATCTTCAATAATTGACAGTGAAATAACTTAATATTATAAATTGAGCTCAGCAGCAGCGTCGGTGCAGCAGACTGATCATGACACTGCGTGACCCCGAGCCAGCTGCCGGGCGGAGGTCGCGCTCTGAAGGAGGGATGTGAAACTCAAACGCCACATCCTCCAGTCGCCAATCACACGCAGCATTTATTCATCCAGCATCCAGTGTGAATCAGCCAATGAGAAGGGAGAACCAGCACAGTGTGGGAACCGCACACACACACACACACACACATTAATACACACACATATTGAGAAGTAATAAATTGCCTCTGATTGCCGGCATGATAATAGGCAGGTTGCAAGTTGAGAGTTTCTTCTGACAAGTGGTGAAGGTTAAAGAAAGCTCTCTTTCTCTCTCTGTCACTCTCTCTCCCTCTCTCTCACTTTTTCTCTCCCTCTCTCTCTCTGTCTGTCTCTCAAATTCAAAGGGGCTTTATTGGCAACAAAGTTTTCATAACAATGTTGCCAAAAAAAATCAAACTGCAATTTGTCCAAATACACAGACTGAACACAATAAACAATAGAATGAACATTACATCTCTCTCTCTCTCTCTCTCTCTCTCTCTCTCTCTCTCTCTCTCTCCCCTCTCTCTGGTCTCTCTTCTTTCTCTCTCTCTCTTCTTTCTCTCTCAATTTTCAATTTTTTGTCATGCCAATAAAGTTGCTTGGACAAAATCCATCTGTGTTGCCAAACCATAAGAACAAACATACATATAAACAACAACAGGGATTATTGTTTGACGTCCTCGTGGCCCCCCCAGCTCCTGGTCCCTGACTCCCTATTTAGTCAAATTGGATTTTTCATATGGATGTGTGGAGTTTGTTGTTTGGAGTTATTCTACCAATTAGAATATCTCTGGTCGGGGATTCATAACAGAGGTGTTTCATATCTCCATTGTTATGCATATTCATCTTTTAATTTTGTTTAAAAAATGTTTTGGTTGATGCTCTTTATCTCTGTCAACACTTGAGTCAAATTTGCTTTACTGGCATGAAAAAAGGGTTTTGGGCTGAAAGGATTTGTGGGACGTAGAGACATGTCTGTGGAGAAATGGGGAGTGTGTGGGTCGAGCTAATAGCTCATTGGCTCGTTAAAAGCCTGCTGCTGGTCCCAATTTATCACCGTGGAGACGGACAAGGGGGGCAGGTCAGAACTCCAGTCGAGTCTTTGATCAACTGCAGGGACGAGTTATTAATAAATTCTCAATCTCACAGAACTAGTCCACTATGTAGTGTGTTCGCCATTTTGTAGTGGTGTTCCAATTCACATATACATATAGTCCACTATAACATACCCACAATTCACAGCTAATTTAACTGTACCTTCAACGTACCCTACATTTTACTTCCCTGGACCACAATGCAACGCGGCCATGTTTTCCCGAATGAGAAGAAGAAGCAGTAATGTAACGTGCAACATATATAATGGAGTGTATTCATATAGCGCTTCTCAAGTCTTATGAAGGGAAATTATATGTTACAATTGCAAGAAGTATATAAATATCAGAGAAGAAATAAAAATAAAAGAAATATAAGGAGTGTGGATATGTACGGTATTTACATAATTAATGAATTGTAATGGTAAACAGTAATAATGAATAAGTAGAAGCAGAAGAGTATTGCACATTATAATTTAAGCCAGTGTTATTGCACATAAGAGATAATATTGTCTAGTTTAAAACGCACTTAGTGTGTGTGTCAGACACTTAGAGGGAGGAATGACTTCCTGTGGTGCATTTTGGGGGAATGAGTCCCGTGTTTGAGCAGCAAGCCACGGAGTGGGTGGGAGACATTGTCCAAGAGGACATGTAGTTTGGACGGCGTCCTCCTCTCTGACACCACCAAGGAGGGAACGGTTTGGAACACAGCTTCTGTTTGTATTCCCCCCC
>NC_045739.1:111112-111963 GCF_008692095.1 Etheostoma spectabile | reverse complement strand
CCCCCCACATCCAGGATTTGCGGTCACGGCCGCGATGTCAGTGATGTCACGGTTGAGACGCAGCGCTGTGACATCATGCCGTACGCAGATGTCGTCCGTCTTGTTCGCAGCAGATATCACATGACCCGTTGGGAAGTGATAGAGTGATGTAGCAGTCATCACAGCCTCCTGGTGGCAACTATCCACTTCTATTTCCGTCATAGTTATTATTCTGGTTTATTTCCTCCAGGTGAAAATAGATTATTAATCACTCCTGACTCTAAACTCTGCTTCCTGACCTTCTGTTTGCCGCCGCTCGCCGTGTGCGTGTGCTGATCAATTTCAAGTCAATGAGTCGGAATGATGAGAAATCTGCCGCCTGTGACAGGATGCCTTCGCAGAGGCAATAATTACTCTTATAATGACGGCAATTATGAAACAGAAGTGCACACTAGTCCTCATTCAAATGTGAGTTTGTTAACAACAACGACACAGACCTTCTATACAGTGGTTAAATTGGGGCCCTTATTTACTGTGAATGGGCATTAAAATGAAAATGACCTCATGTGTTTTTACACCAAAGGTGTATTAATGTGTAAGGTTGATTAGGTATTCAAACAAAGAGAAAGAGTTTACAATTCACTTACTATATTATTATTGGTTACCTTTATGCTAATGTTAAAAGGCAGGTAACAGATTTTAACGTATGAAATTGAACATTTTTCAGAAGACGTCTCTCGTTCTTATACAGTATGCTACTTGTTGCAAAGTGACGCATGTGCAACTCAAATCTGCTCTCGCCTCACATTGGGCAGTGATACTCAGAATAACAGGACACAGGGAAGCAGATGATCTCGCGGGGGGGGGGGGGG
>NC_045739.1:107254-111102 GCF_008692095.1 Etheostoma spectabile | reverse complement strand
AAGACTGAACTTAAACACTCAGGACAGGGGAGACATTAGGCTCATTAGAGATGAGCTGCGCCTCGCCTGCAGAGTGGACGAGAGCAGGCGGTGGGTCTGATAACATTTAATAAAGTGTTATCAGACCCACATATCAGTGTGTAGTCTCCACTTGTTTTAATTAACAACAGGCTGTATATGATCCGGGAACAGATTTAGTCCCTCTGACTTCTCAACGTCACTATCAGCCAGGGGTTCAGTACAGAATAAGCCAAAGTTAGCAGGTAAAATCCCTCAGATTCAACAACAGTAAAAAGTTGATATAAATCGTCATCATGTTAGGTCGATTTGGAACCAATCAGCTGTTAAATCAGCTGAGAGGCCGGCGTTTCCCAGCATGCTCTGGGTCCGCCTGGGTCTTGCAGTCGGTGAAAAGCGAGGTTTTCGTTGCCTACGTGTGTATCACGTCAGAGCAAGTCACACATAAATCTTTTTTTTCTTTTAAGATTATTTTTTGGGCATTTTAGGCCTTTATTTAACAGGACAGATGAAGACATGAAAGGGGATGACATGCAGCAAAGGGCCGCAGGTCGGAGTTGAACCCTGGACCCTGTGTTGAGGAGTAAAACTTCTCACCACAAACAACCAGGAAATGGAAATCTAACTCAGAACAGTAACTTGACACAGGGACGGGGGTGTGACACTGCTCTTCTGGGGGTTTCAGTCAAATTACAAAAGTCTGACTCGGTCTCCCTTTTCACTGCGTTTCAACTGTTGACCTGTAATATTCATTAGAAGGGATTGAAATGCAGTGTGTGTAACAGTTTAATTTCTTCTGTGTGGGACTCTCTCTCCTCGGGTTGATTCTTGGCTCACCATCACACTCGGCAGAAATTCTCTGCACACACACACTTCAGCTCTTCGCACAAATGTTCAGGGTCTCAGCGGCCACACTGTGGCCTTGTAGATAGTAGAGTTTGGGGATAAAGTAAGAATAAAGGGGAGGAGGAAAGTGGAGTAACAGAGGAACGAGTCGAGAGGATTCATACAGATTTTATAGATTGGAGGCTCGAGGCTGAGAGAACGCCTGACGGAAGAGGAAAATAAATTGGATGGAGAGAAAGAGAGAGACAATAGCTGCATGGAATTGGATTGAGTAAGAAACAAAATGAGAGATAACAAGCAGAGGAAAGGAGGCAGAAAAACAAAACAGATGAAGATAAACAGAGAGAGAGAGAGAGAGAGAGAGAAATGAAACACTGAACGAAAGAAAGAGGATGAAAGATACTTAACAAATGAGACCAATGTCATGTGAGAGAAAAAGAGAAAACAGATAAATAGGCAGAGGCAGGTCTTCCATCGGAGGGGGGGAGGGGGGGTCTAAGGCCTGGAGGGAGGGGGGAAGGGTGGGAGGGGGGGTATGAAAAGGTCTTTAAAGTTAGGTAACGTTGCCTCACAAATACACTGATTTAACCCAAACCCGGATCTTTTTCTAATCTTAACTAAGTAGTTCTGGTGCTTAAAGCTGACCAAACCGCATCTGTTTTTAACACTTAATAATAATGGTACATACATTATCATCAATTCATGCATGGCTTCATGCATCTTATGTATCAATGTTAAAAAGAATTTGGAAAAAAAACCCAAAAGAATAATCTTTAAGAATAAAGATGGACCAGGTCAGCACCAAAGGGCCAAAAACATGAAGAAGTCATGATGACATCTACAACTACACACTTACTAATGAAGAAGACATGAACATATTCAATAAATCAGAACTCATGTTTGAAACACCTTAATTGAAGCGTTAATTAATTAAAAAAAACATATTGTTCCTGCACTGAGACATGCATGAGAGACTATTAACCCTTGTCCATTACTGATAAAGTATACATGAAGTATGATATAAATGAATTTATGCTTTTTCATGCATAATGTACCATTATTATGAAGTATTACCACAACAGGTTTTAATCTGCGACTGTTACATTCTGTGGTTTGGATATGAGGATGGAATCCTGTGGGTCGTATTAGAGGAGAGGAATGGGCGCCCTATATCGCCGTATGGTTTGGTGGACTTGGTAAAGGAATAAAACACATAGATCATATTCTGACAATAGTTCCAATATAGCATCCAATTTTGAGAGACAAAAAATAGAAAAACAAGAGAGATGCTGAGGTAAAGAGAAGGCAAACAGACTCTCTATCAGCTCGCTATTATGCATCCAATGACAATGCTGAGATGTTTTCCATATCTAAGTGTTAGCATGCTAATAATTGCCAATTAGCACTTAATACAGCTGAGGCCGATTTTGCAAGTATTTGGTACTAAACCAAAGTGTTGGACAAATTAAAAAATTGAGGTAAAAATGGTGCAAAATGAAAAATTAAAGCATTGTAATTCACCCTGAGGGGGAAATGAGTCTGTAGAAAATGTCATGGCAATCCATCTAATAGTCTGGAGGAAAGGGATTGCCCCACTGAGCCACCAACACTGCCTTCCCAAACCCGGCTAAAAGAAACAGCAGGAAAGAGAAGATAAATAAAGAGATGAGAATTAAAGAGTGAAATGCAAAATGATGGAGGGAGAGAGACAGAGAGACTGAAGGAGTGAATGGAGGAGTGCCAGCAGTGCTTGGACAGCAAATTATTTGCAGAGTTACAGATTTTCAGCAGGCTCCTAGTTGGCCGTTCGGCCGTTGTGTGTGTGTGCTGTGTGTGTGTGTGTGTGTGTGGGTGTGTGTGTGTGTGTGTGTGTTGTGTGTGTGTGTTGTGTGTGTGTGTGTGTGTGTGAGAGAGAGAGAGAGATACATTTCACATGTGTGGTCTGTGTTTAGTGTGTTAGAAATGCTGTGTGCATCAAACAGACACACACACGTATCTATGCTAGTATGTATTTTGCGAACTTGAAAAGAACAGCATCACATATGCTGGTGTGTGTGTGTGTGTGGGTGTGTGTGCGTGTGTTGCCCTGTGTGTGTGTGTGTGTGTGTGTGTGTGTGTGTGTGTGTGTGTGTGTGTGCGCACACACGTCTGGGTTATTTTTACCTCTCTATTTAAAATCTGCTTGGGGATGCAGAAGCGCAGGAAGTGAGTGTCATCTCACTTTTCCTCAAGCGAGCTCCATTTCTCCTCCACCACCCGTCCATCCTGCTGCACCACCACTGCTGTCTGCCATCCGCTTCTCTCCCACGATGCATCACTCCTTCCTCCCATACCCAATCCATCTAACATGTGACCCCTTAAATGAGGCGATGTCTCCTTGGCAACCCCTCGTCACAGATTAATACCTCAGTGATTCTTACAATGCTGAAGATGTGAAAGTACCCGGTGTTTGAGTTTTAAAAAACAGAATTTTCTAGCATAAAACGTTGATAATCAGTGTTGCAAATGTCCATCTTATACTAAAACACGTGCCGAAATCTGCAAGTATTGTGATAATTTGACTAATAATTTTCAATAAAAATCAAGTTGTTTCAATAATTTACTTTTTTAGGAGAGAAAAAGGCTGCAAGCTGCTGTTGAATGAAAAACAATAACATTTAGGAAATATTCTCACTCCACTGGCAGATTTTCAACAACTGTGATGCATCAAGTTAAAAGCAA
Organism: Etheostoma spectabile; assembly: GCF_008692095.1. NCBI lineage: Eukaryota > Metazoa > Chordata > Actinopteri > Perciformes > Percidae > Etheostoma > Etheostoma spectabile. The sequence continues at coordinate 107,517 of NC_045739.1, read as the reverse complement.
AAAGAAATCTGTCTTATCCACATAAGGATTTCCACTTATGTACATAAGCAATGCTGTGTTTTGCTATAAGCATTTATCATTGCATGCACAACAACAATATACAGTACACTCATAAAACAACATCTGCCTTCTAACTCTCTGAGTCATAATATAAACTGGTTTTCCAAGTTATTTACTGTTTTTCCATCAAACTCCAGTCCTGTCCCCGGTTGACAGCAGACCTCATGCTGCACCAGCAGGTGAAAATAACCCCCCCCCCCGAC
>NC_045739.1:102716-107244 GCF_008692095.1 Etheostoma spectabile | reverse complement strand
ATGTCAGATCTTTGAACAGCTCTGCCCCTCCCCCCCTCATGTCAACATGTCTCGCCTGCTCTCCAGCGTACGCCAGCTGACCCGCTGCAACCTGGCGACCAACACCGTCACTGACACGGAGTTGAGCAGTGACAGGTGAGGGTAAACATCTCTCCCGGGAGGACGGCGTGCTGAGGGGTTCACATTTTCTCCTGGAAGATGTCATTTAGAGTTTTATGCTGTTATACCTTTGTGCTTGCTTGTTTTTAAAATGAAGGCTGCTGGAAGCAAAGCTGAGTCCTTTTTCATTATGCCCCAACACCTGATGCTACACGTCCACAGGACCGTCATTTCCATGCTCCCCATTCACTTTTATATGTATGTAGGCAGCGGCGCAATGCATTCTGGTACTGCTGCGGTGAGTTTTAAGAGACAGGGCATCGAGTTGCGCCCTCCCTCGTTGGCATAAAGTGGAGGTCCGGGCTACTTTAATGCAAATCAGGGGCCTCACTGCAAGTCTCCGCCTCTTGAAATTCTCAAAATCTTTTCAACTGAGCGTTGCCGATCTAAAAGGAAGAGCGATTCATCCGTAGATTGTAATCTTTAAGTACTGCAACGCGCTCATTACAAATCAAACACATTGGTTTGGCGTTTGGATGTGAATAAATAACATAAACAAATACTTGTCAGTCCAGCTGAACTGATGGTTTTCATTGTCCATTTTACGTTTCAGTGTTGAGAAAGACATTGTGATAGTAGGCTAATCTAGGCTACTACGTGCACAGCACGCTCTGCATTGTTTACGTGTTGCTAGTTTGGCGGACCACGGGCTGGGCCACTCGGCGGTTGCTTCCGGGCCGCATGTGGCCCGCGGGCCGCCAATTGAATAGCCCTGTATTAGAACATTACATGTAAATGCTAGAAAAGCATTCTTCTCCTTTTCCATTAAAGGGCCAGTTCACGCAAATTACACACAGTTTGTTGTTTGATATGCATATGTGAGATTATTATCCAGAGTAATCAGGGCGGTGTTGGTGTATAGACACCATGCAGGGCATCATCATTCAAGAGTACGAAACAGAATTAGGGTACCTGGTTGTTCATGTTGCCTTGTACTCCAGTTGTTGAAACCTGTGATCAATGATCACTTCATTGCTTTCTGAAGATGAACATGTGGTTGCCAATGGCTTTTCAGTTTGGTCGCCTGTTGCAGATTGTCATCATTTTGAGATATGTCCTGTACAATATCATGTGCCTGAAGAAGAGATGATTGGTTGACATAATGCACAGCAACAGAAAATATAAATAAGAATTGTGGGAGCGAGAACAAATGGCAGTGTCAATATATATAATATATATATCAATATTCCTAATTGCTATTCCTATCGCCTGCAGGTATGTCCACGCCCTCTACCTGGGCGCCCAGAGCCGTTGGCATAGCAACGGGCCCCGTCGCCACTTCCACTGGCGGCTGATGTTCGAGAGCGCTGACATCACCATGCTGCGCCTCCTGGAGGCCTTCCTGAAGTCGGCTCCGCAGCTCGTCCTCCAGCTCAGCATCATGATCCACGGAAACACCGTCCTCCCTCTGCAGGGTGAGTGAGATCCCCTTCCGGCTTCAGCCGTTTGGAAAGTTTGATTGACAGATTGCCTTTGATGAATATCATAAAATTATACCCACCGAGTTATTTGCAAAACATTTGAGAAAACAGAAATATCGCTATATGAAGTCAGACTGAACAGGAAGCGTTGTTAACAAGTTAGATCATTTACCACAAGAAACTTTTTCTTTCGTATTACTGATTGAAACAATAAAATGAAGATCTATGAACATAACACCCACGTTTTAATAAGAATTATCATATATGTACTTGGACTTGATTTTATTTCACTGATTAACACGCTGATTTTATCAGCCGTAATGGAGGATCATTACAAATGCAGAGAAAGAGTAAGGTTTAATGGCCTGTGTGTGTGGTGTGTGTGTGTGTGTTGGTGTGTGTGTGTGGTGTGTGTGTGTGTGTTGTGTCTGTGTCTGTGTTGTGTCTGTGTTGTGGTGGGGTGTGTGTGTGTGTGTGTGTGTGTGTGTGTGTGTGTGCGTGTTTGTGTGTGTGTGAGTGAGGGTGTGTGTGGTGTGTGTGTGGCGTTTGTGTGTGTTAGTGTGTGTGTGGTGTGTGTGTGTGTGGTGTGTGTATGTGGTGTGAGAGGTGAGGGTGTGCGTGGTGTGTGAGACAGTGGGGTGTGCGTGTGTGCGTGTGGTGTGTGTGTGTGGTGTCTGTCTGTCTGTTTGTGTGGGCCTGTATGTGTGTGTGTTTGTGTGTGTGTTGGTTGTCTGGTGTGTGTGTGTGGTGTGTGTGTGTGTTGTGGGTGTGTGTGTGGGTGTGGTGTGTGTGTGTGTGTGTGTGTGTGTGTGGTGTGTTGTGTCTGTGTCTGGTATGTTGTTGTGTGTGTGGGTGTGTGTGTGTGTGTGTGTGTGTGTGTGTGTGTGTGCGGTTTGTGTGTGTGTGAGTGAGGGTGTGTGGTGTGTGGGTGTGGTTTGTGTGTGTCAGGTGGGTGTGTGTGTGTGTGTGTGGTGTGTGGTGGTGTTGTGTGTGTGGAGAGTGAGGGTGTGCGTGTTGTGAGACAGTGAGGGTGTGCGTGTGTGCGTGTGTGGTGTGTGTGTGTGTGTGTCTTGTCTGTGTCTGTGGGGACGTATGTGTGTGTGTTTGGGTGTGTGTGTGTGTGTGTGTGTGTGTGTGTGTGTGGTGTGTGTGTGTGTGTGTGTGTGAGGGGTGGTGAGGGTGTGTGTGTGTGTGTGTGTGTGTGTGTGTGTGTGGAGGGTGTGAGGGCAGATATCAGTAGGAGTTCTAGCTTAGTTCATGCACTTCTGACTTACAAGAAGCAGATGGCCTTTGATGATAAAACAAAAACTTCTTGCACGCACACACACACACACACACACACCACACACACCACTCACCTCACTTGCTCACTCAGACTCAGATACACCAACACACGCAATTCACCAATCTGGCGGCCCACCGAGGTAAGTCAGACATATGTTTGAAAAAAAACACCAGTCGTGGGACACACATGTAATTTAAGAACACACACACCACACGCACACACACACACACACCACCCACACACACACACACACACAAAGGGTACCTGTGTTGGCTCAGGAGGAGCTTCTGCACTTAGGTAAACCTAAAAAAACAACTAAAACATGCAATAATTCAATGCCCTAAATCCACTTTTTAAGCTGCCGTCCTGGCACAGATGAGGGAACTCAGTGGCAGTTCTTGGGGGGCGGGGGGGGTTGGCCAGTCCCCCCTTAATATAAAGCCTTGACCCCCTTTTGGTCCCCCTAAAGCTTAATTTATGGTTGCTACAGTATAAAGTGACGTCACCATGGCTGTTGTTTCCGGCACAGAGGCTCCTCGAGCTGCCGCGGCGGGTGGTCCTGCACCTCTGAGTGTTCTAGCTCTGCACCCACTGCGCCGCGCTTTCAGTCCAACGCGTCGGTACAAACCCCCGTGTGATTCTTCACGTACCGACCACAGGGAGTCAAACAGACTTACATGTGTAGTCAGAGAGACACACCACACTGGGAGAAGAAGAAGCATTTTGCTGGAGAGTGTGGAAAAACATGAGGGATCCCTTTATCAAAGCTGAAAAAGAGTGTTAGAGGCCGACAGTCATTTCAATTTGGAGATAAATAACAGTCATGTTAATGATTAGAGATGATAAATGGAACATTTCTCACCACGTCGGTGTTTACCATGAATGTGGTTACTACTGTTGCCAGGATGTCACTGCCAATGTGAGTCAAGTGCAGATTTGAGTCACGCATGCTCAGATTTAATCGATTTACGACATAACTGTGAAATTGTAAAATCCATAAACTAATTTTCTCATTACAAACAATGACATAAGATGGGAATCATTTAAAAAAATACATTTTAGATATCTATCTATGATTGCTAACGTTAGCTCAAAACGCCATTCAACCGACAGCCTTTGTTGTGTTTGATGCTAACTTGTAGCCAGCAGTGAACCAACTTGGTTAAGTAGGTCCATTTTTACTGTGTTGACATCACAGAAGTCTCTCGTTAGCATCTTGTATGCTACTGTGCAATGTGACGCATGCGCGACTCAAATCTGCCCTTTCCTCACATCGGGCAGTGACACAGGACGCCAGCTGTCCTTGACTTCCGCTGTCTCACAGGTTATTTTGTCTGCACGTCCTCTGGTGTTTCGGAGAGTACTGCAACGAACAATGCATTGAGCATGAACGCCTCCTGTCTGTATCACGCATGCCATCTACACATGACATCAAGTTTACCCGACGCTTAACCCCCCTGTTGTCCTCGGGTCAAATTTGACCCCTTTAAGAAATGTCTACATTTCTTTTTAACCAAATTACCACAAAACATTGATTGGATTCTATACAACACTCTTTCCTGACTAAACTCATCTGTACGTTCCTCTGATCTTAACTATTAAATGTGCTGTATTTATAAATCTTTTCTAGTCTTAACAAGTACTCAAAGCGCTTTTACATCAT
>NC_045739.1:93606-102706 GCF_008692095.1 Etheostoma spectabile | reverse complement strand
TTCACCATTCACACACATTCATACACCTGCTCATCAGATACACACTCACAGACATCTACACACCTGCTCATCAGATACACACTCACACACATCTACACACCTGCTCATCATCACAAACTCCCACACATCTACCACCTGCTCATCAGATCAACACTCACACACATCTACACACCTGCTCATCAGATACACACTCACACACATCTACACACCTGCTCATCAGATACACACTCACACACATCTACACACCTGCTCATCATATACACACTCACCACACTTCACACACCTGCTCATCAGATACACACTCCACACATCTACACACCTGCTCATCAGATACACACTCACACACATCTACACACCTGCTCTCAGATACACACTCCACACACATCTACACACCCTTCTCATCAGATACACACTCACACACATCTACACACCTGCTCATCAGATACACACTCACACACAACCATACAACACCCTGCTCATCAATACACACTCACACACACTACACACCTGCTCATCAGAATACACACTCACACACATCTACAACACACACCTGCTCATCAGATACACACTCACACACATTCACACACCTGCTCATCAGATACACAACTCACACACACCTACACACCTGCTCATCAGATACCACACACACACATCTACACCCTGCTCATCAGATATACACTCACACACATCTACACACCTGCTCATCAGATACACACTCAACACACTCTACACCCCTGCTCATCAGATCACACTCACACACATCTACACACCTGCTCACAGATACACCTCACACTCTACACCCTCTCATCAGATACACATCACACACATCTACACACCTGCTCATCAGATACACACTCACACACATCTACACACCTGCTCATCAGATACACACTCAATCCAATCCAATCCAATCCACTTTATTTATATAGCACAATTTTAACAAACACAAGGTTTCCAAAGTGCTGCACAAAATGATCATACAGAATAAATATAACACAATAAAAGCACAAATATAATAAGGTATAATAAAATAAAAACAACAAAATGCACTAGCGGCATGTGTAAAGGTATACACATAAAACATCACTCTACCTGGTGTTAAAAGCCAAAGAAAAGAGGCGGGTTTTAAGAAGAGTTTTAAAATGAGACAGAGGGAGGCCTGTCTAATGTGCAGAGCAGCCCATTCCAAAGTTTGGAGCTGCGACGGCAAACGCACGGTCCCCCCCCACTCACCACCACATCTACACCCGCTCATCAGATACACACTCACACACATCTACACACCTGCTCATCAGATACACACACACACACATCTACACACCTGCTCATCAGATACACACTCACACACATTCACACTCTGATGTGCAGCACCGGGGGCAACTCGGGGTTTCAGTGTCTTGCCCAAGGACACTTCGACGTGGGACTGCAGGGCCAGGGATCAAACCACCAACCTTCTGATTGGTACAGCCGCCCCAGTCAAAATTGTTAATAATTTATTATTAGTAGTATTAGTATTAGGTATACTTCTATAAAAAATTAGGGTTATTAACCATGAATTCCAAAAAGTAGTAAAAACTAGTGGCAGTAAGGTGGTGTTAGTGAAAACTAAAAAGAAATCTGAAAAAGGGACAAAAATGTCAAATATTTGTCAGTTTTGGACCCGGGAGGCTAACACAAGGGTTAACTGGGGCCAATATTTCTGTATATAAATATTTTATATTTATAAATACATACATTTGTTACCCTACATTCATCCCCAAAGATGGGATACTGTCCATATGCAGTGATAGATAAAGTTATATGGGTATCGTTAGTCTTTTGTAGAAGCAAACCCATGGAGGGTGGTTGCTATAGTAACACTTCTACACTCTATACTATAATCACTACTATATTTGGTACCCCTAAAATCCCATGTGGTCTAGAACTGCCACTGAGGGAATTCCACAACTAAAGTACTCAAGTTAGCATTCTCACTTTGTATCTTTTTGTGTTTTGTTGGCATAACAATGATCGTTTTTTGTTTTTTTCTTGAAATCAATATTCATGTAAAAGACCATGAGCTGGCGTTCAAGGTGTTTCAACTACAACACAAAACTAGACTAGAATAAAAAAGACCGATCTGAGTGTAATACAACACACAGTCTTCCACTGTTTTGAAGCCATTTGTTACAAGTGAGATTGATAGATGATTTAAGAGGAAAATTAAAAGAAAATTACAAGTTTTTGGATTTAAAAAACGGGTTGTACCGTGCAGCAGAGGGATGATTCATACCGACTGGGAGTCATCTTCAAAGCAGAACGTTTTTTTTTCCAATTGCACTAGTATTACCGTACGTTTCTACATGAGAGGAGTGTGCCAGTTGGTCACATCGATGCCGTAAAAATGTTTGGCATAGCTCTTTCTCTGCTCAAATTTTAATGCCTTCTCAGAGTGATTCATGGGTAATTTGAGACAAGACTGCATGATTAACACGCATGAATGTTTAATGTGTTCAAACTCCTCTCTGGGCGGCCCGCTGCGCGCCTCACAGTCACATAGTTTGACTTCAGAAGAAACTGAGTCTGGTCCATTTGAATGAGCTATGGGGGGGGGGGGGGGGGGGGGGGGGGGGGGCTACATATTTGCATTTTAGTAATTCAATCATTTTGAGATATCTCTTGTCTGCACTGGAGGATCACAATGTTTTCACTAGCAGTTTGTTCACGTCCAGGAAAATACAAATATTAACAAATGTTTGCCAAATTTGCTACTGGCCGTTACATTTGATGGAAATTAATTAATTAATTAATTTACCCACCAGCCTTTGGGCCACGCCTCCTCGTTTATTATTGACAAGTGTCAAAATAAAACCCCAAAAGTTAAAATCGAAATTGAAAAGTCGAATCTTAAAATGTCAAACAGCGAATTCCAAATGTAAGATTCAAAAAAAAAAATTTAAAGTGCAAAGAGTAAACTGAAATATTTCCTTTTTTTTTCTATTTGAGATTTTAATTGACGTATTTCCATTTAAGCTTTTCTATTTTTCATTTTGAGTTTCATATTTGATGTTTCTCTCAATCAATAAAAGATTTTAGTTTAAGCATTTATGTTTTCGTTTTCCTTTTTTAAATTTAATTAAATATTTTTAATTCACTTTTCTCTTTGGACATTCATTTTAAATCATGAATAAAATATTTCCTCCATATTTTTCAAGCAATTTTGACAACGCTGGGAGTATTGCTAGAGGTCGGTAGTTTGAGACAAGCGTCAGATCATCAGATTTGTTTTGTCTTCCAGTCGGTGGGAAAGATAGAAAGCATGATGCAAAGATTAATTAAATTCAGAAAGATGGGTATGAGGCAAGAGGTATGATCAGCATGAGTCTTCAACCCTTGTGTTGTCCTCGGGTCAAATTTGACCCGTTTTTTTTATTTTTAATATCAGGAACTTGGCTTTCTTTCAACAATATTGCTTAAAAATAACATGGATGAATGTTATTCAGGTAAAAATTTATGATTACTTTCAGTGAATTGAATTTTGATTTTATTGAATTGTATGGCATTTTAAAAAAGTGACCAAAACCTCGGAAAAAGTGACAAAAAAGAGACCATAAGTGCTGAGAAAAAAATGAGAAATTAATTGTTTTTGTGTAATGTCATAAAAATTAGGTTTGTTGGCTATGAATTTAAAAAAAAGAGGTGTAGAAAAAACAGCAGAAACATTGAAAAAAGCACAAAAAGATGATGGTCGATGGGAAGACAACACAAGGGTTAAAAAGAAAGTGTTTGGACCATTAGAGTTCCCCTTCGAGGGGAACTCGAACTGCGTCGGTTACGACACTATAGGCGGTCCCATAGTGTCGTAACCTACCCAGTGTCTCGTTCCCCTATCTCGGGGAACAAGGGTTACATACGTAACCCGAGACGTTTTTAGTGAATGCAGTATGATCATCACCTCGTTCTGAGAGATCTCACAAAATGGGAACTGATCAGGTGTTGTGGAGAGAACAGGTGGAAAGGAGGAAGGAGGCAAAATGTGTTGCCATTTCTTAAACGGATGAATTAAAAACTTGCAATCTTTTCAGAATCTGAGATAAGAGTATCCTGTAGGGAAATTTGAATATTGGCATTCTTTTTCTTCTCATTTTTGCCAGTACAGACCTCATGGGTGTGCCATAAGGTCTTTGGGTTGGTAGCAGATCGGGTAGTCTGCTGTTGGAAAGAGACAGTTCAACAGTACATTTATTACTAATTTGTATGAAATCATTTTTGCTTTCTGGTGTTCGACTTACTTACAACCTAGGCATTTCAAGGAGAGAGGCCTTCTGTTTAAGGAGTTGAAATATTTCAAAATGTATTTATTTCTTCTATTTCTTAGTTAATCCATGTTTAGAGAGTGTGTCACTTTATTTCTCCTACAAATGGTGAAACTGTTTTATCATAATGTACACAACACACAAGTGTGATTGTTCATATTATAAACTATGTTGACATGGTAATAACTCCATAAAGTACACCCCTCCAACAAAGAATACATTATAATGAGAGAGAGAGAGAGAGAGAGAGAGAGAGAGAGAGAGAGAGAGAGAGAGAGAGAGAGAAAGCCAACCCCATAACCCAGAACATGGGTTACTCTTTGAAAAATAACCCAGAAACCCTCCAAAACAGGAATTTGGTCAAAATATTAGCAATTTAACCCAGAAAATGCTTACTCGCTGAAAATATAACCCATAATTTGAACCTAACACAATAACCCAGACGTTTTTAGTGTGTGGGGGTCAATGGAGGAGTGGGCTGGCCTGGACCCTGGGCTTCTGCGTGATGATTGGAGGGTCTGTCGAAAGGATGCATCTCCTTTTGATTGACAGCGGTTTTGTACTATGAAAAGTTGCCGAAGCCAAATGAGCTCAGTTCCATCGCGTATTTTTTGAAGTGTTGTTGAAAGATGAACTGCTGCAACATATTTCTTGGTATTTGCTTGGCGGAATTGCTAGCCAACTATCATCATACGTTTCATACAATTATACATCACATTCCTTGTTTCAGTTTAACCTAATTCCCATATTTCCTCCTTCAATTTAACATTGTTTTGTTAGATCATTTGTTCATTCATTCATTCATTCATTCATACAGTAGGCTAGGCCAGTGGTGTAGGGTGAACTAGCTAGCTAGCAAACTACACACGATGGCAGACAATGCTAATATTCTAAAATGCTAATATTCAACCTGATTTTGGCAAAACCATTTGAAAGTCTTCATTACGAAGAGAATGATATATTGATTTATTAACACCAAAGATTGATTTATTAACACCTAAAATTGATTTATGAACCCTTGTGTTGTCCTCGGGTCATGTTGACCCGTTTCAAAGTGTTTTATATCAGAAATATGGATTTATTTCAACCAAATTGCCCATGCATTATTGATTACGTTGTTAACTAAAAATGCATGTATAAGTTGATTTAAATGAGCTTTGTTGACCCTGAATTTCAACAATAAGTGTAAAACCTGTTATTAAACCAGCTCAGGTTTTAAAAAAAGCACCAAAAGCTGGAAAAAGTGACAAATGAATCAGAAAAAACACCTAAGATTGATTTATTAACACCTCAGATTGACTGAGTGCTAAAGACAGGGCAAAGTACAGTTTTTCAGCTCTCCTGGTATAACAAAGCTAGCTGACTGGAAGTGCTGTGACAAAGGAAATGTACTGTAGCCATGCCTCTCGATGAAACCATCTCACGGATATTATGAATTAGAATTAGAATAATAACTATATTATATAATATGATTATAAATACATGGACAATTTTTATGATGTAGGCCGAAAATGAGCTCTTCAAAAGACCAGCAGCGAGGTTTCATTACATGCTTATATAAAGAGTTGTGGGCCTGGAACCGAGCCAACCAGCCGGCAGATTAACGCTGGCTGTAAAACATGCTAAACAAAACAGGCAAAGGTATAAGACTGGGTAGAGAAACACGTTGCTATGGTAACAGCTACTAGCTCCAGCAATCAGAGCCATCGCTGGAGTGCTTAGGATTGTGGGTGGTGTAGTACTTCTCCATAAAATTGGGGAAAAAACATTTGTTTTATGTTTTTCATAAAGACTTGCGGCTTCTACAGGGGCAGAAATAGTTTGTTTCTCAGTCTGAGCTCAGGATGGTTTAAACATTATGGCTCATAATCCAAATCCTTATGAAGAAAATAAATGGGACACTGTTGAGCTCTTCATGTAGCCAGTCATCTCCATTTCTTTCTTTCATTATCATCACCCAAATGTCTTTTTATTTGGGCCTCTCTCTTCCCTCCCTCTTATATTTCCTCTTGGTCTCTGTCCCTCCAGGTCTCTCGGCCTCGGCCTCCCTGGTCTCTCTTGCCTGGATGATCGCCTCCTACCAGAAGGTTCTGCGGGACTCCCGCGACGACAAGCTGCCCATGTCCTACAAGGCTGTGATCACCCAGATGCTGTGGCACTTCTTCACCATCGGGGCGCGGACCGTGGCCTTCGCCCTCTTCGCCTCCGTCTTCCAGCTCTACTTCGGCATCTTCATCGTCAGCCACTGGTGCGCCACGTCGCCCAATCCCTAACCCTCCACAATCACAAGCTTAGCATTGGAAATTGTGTTTTTTGCGTTCATTTTGTAACCCCACCCAACTTTTCCTAAACCTAACTTTCCCGTTCTTGTGCTGCATGTCAGTTAAACCTATGAAGTAAAGTACTCATGACAAAAATAACAATTTGAAAAAGTATAAAGGGTAACTTGTTTTAACAATTTCAAAGATAGTTGTGCCTATCAGTCACTAACACACAAAAACCTAAGTTACCTTATAAGTCACCACATCCTTCTTAGTACCAGTCATCACTAAATTGACAGGAGGTGTAGTATTGTTACTAACTAACTTTTTGCTGTCTCTCAGGTGTGTCATGACGTTCTGGATCATCCAAGGTGAGACCGACTTCTGCATGTCCAAGTGGGAGGAGATCATCTACAACATGGTGGTGGGAATCATCTACATCTTCTGCTGGTTTAATGTCAAGGAGGGCCCCAGCCGCTTCCGAATGACCGTGTACTACTCCGTGACACTGGCCGAGAACGTGGCCCTGACCGCCGCCTGGTACACCTACCGCGGCCCGCCCACCTCGGACTCCTATGCCGTAGTGGTGGTGTGCCTGGTGGCCTGCAGCTTTGCCCTGGGAACCTTCTTCATGCTGGTGTACTACTGCTGGCTGCACCCCGACGGACCGGTTCTGGGCTCACAGTGGGGGGGCTGTGTGGATGAGGGTGTGGTGGGTGCTGGAGGGGTAGCGGGAGTGATTGATGCCTGCCTCACTCCATCTCAAGGGTCCCAAACGGACATGGTCATTACCAGCCCTCCAAGGACTCTCCCTAGGACTAAAGACACAGGGGAGCCGGTTCCAGGGGAGCGAGACAAGGACAGAGACAGGGACAGTTGCCTGCCCGTCTTCCAGGTTCGTCCCTCTCCTTCATCCTCACCTGCATTCCTTCACAGGACCTCGTCATCCCGCGCACAGGAGGGCCCCGTGATCCGGATTGACCTGCCGAGGAAGCGATACCCGGCCTGGGATGCGCACTTTATCGATCGCCGCCTCCGCAAGACCATTCTGCTTCTGGAGACCACGTCAGCCGTCAGCCCCAGGATTCAGTACAGGAGTAGCATGATGGGCAGCAAAGAGGTATTAGAATATGAAACAACTGTCTAAGCCAAAAGGGCTTTTTAACTTGAAGGTGCACTCTGGGACCAAGGCTCAGCCTGAGATCAGTTCTCATCCCAGGACTACCTGCTCCAGGAGAAACATGGAAAGGAGACTCCGAGTGTCAGCCAACTCTACAAAAAAAAAACGAGGTTGTCAAAACTTGATTGTAAATGTGAAGCGCAATCTGGGACCAAAGCTCTCCCCTTAGGGCGCAGTCCGGGAGTACGTAGCATGAATGAGCCGTGGGAAAGTAATGGAGTAACACTGAACTGAGATGATCTTCGTCTTTTCTAAAAAGCTTGGAGCTGAGAAATGAAATTTCTCATCCTGGGACCAAGGAGTGTTAGACTTAGTTTTGTCCTGCATGGTCAGAACAGGAAGTAAGAATTTGACAGCGATGTGGTTGCGGCGTTTGAGATAATTGAAAAACAGTCTGCTGCATGAACATGAGCCTTGGACCCCGGAGACCTATCAGAGACTTACCAGGGAACATTTAAACACTGGAGTTTGCACGGGACATGCAATCTTTTGGTTTGTTAGAAAATGTGCACTGCAGAGAATGGAGACTATCTAATAAAAATTGCATTAGGGGTTTTCTTTTGAGGGCAAAAAATAACTTGATACCTCAGTTAAAAATGAGTTCAATTTGGGCTGAAAATGTAAAGTTAAATTTAGGTTACACACAGGGGTGATTCTAGGGTCAGACCTTTTGGGGGGCTCCGCCCCTAATGAGAATGTGACACGGATACAGTGCCTTGCAAAAGTGTTAACCCCCCCATCACTGAGCTAGCTACTGAACAACGTCGGCTAACGTTGTTTGACACGATTTACACTATGATGAACGTAAACCTGACACTTTATAAGTCACGGTAATAACAACCAATTTGACAAAATGTTCTAATATTTAGCTATTTCAGTTGCTTATATGTCAATTTGGGTTCTAGTCTGCACCATGAAATGACCAACTGGGGACTACCAACGTTTTCCAACTGCTCTCCGTCTGATGGATCAGATAGAGACTCAGCCAAAGACAGGAGTCTGGCACAACCTCCTCCAATTGGCCAAAACTCTGTTTCTGTTAACCCTTACCTTGACTGGGTTATCGGTGGATAGCATTGGCTAAAGCGACTCAATATATTAAACCTGTTTTAAGCCCTTTGAACCTGTAATTGTTTTTCCTCTGCCACTAACAGACAAGTTCGCAAACTCTATCTAGAAGCACATACGTGAGCCCCCCTAAAAAGGGTCTAAAATCTCCCTATATAATAATGATTAATATGATGTTTCAACAGCACTTCTTAATATATTTCAGTGAAAGAAAAATGTCTGTCGATATGGTAGATTTCTCACTTTTAAACACATTTAACCCAGTTTTAATCAAGACGTCTAGATTTTATTTTTAC
>NC_045739.1:84406-93596 GCF_008692095.1 Etheostoma spectabile | reverse complement strand
TCATCAATTTGATGCTAATTATGTATTTTTCACAATGTCAGAAATGCAATGACTTTGCAGAGTACACATATGTTAATTTGAAGTAATTTGTGTTAACAATGAGACAGTGATGATAACACTGAAGAAGATACCACAATGCTTCCAGAAGGTTGCATGTCCCTCACAAACCTTGGTAGCTGCAGTCTGTCCGTGGTGTCTTTAGAGAAATATAATATCATACACTGGGCTCCAGTCTCATGACAACACACGGACCCACTAAATGTAGGCTCACAAGTCCAGATGGTTTCTGAAATGTAAGCCTGACATACAAGTGATAACAGTGACCCATCCATGTGTGATATAAAAACAGCCATAGCAAAAGTCCCACTGTTTACATCCCACCTGAGAACAGACTTGTTTTGGAAAATCAATCACGGACTGGGTGTGAGGATGTAAAGGGGGCGACTTCTGCAATGGCTACCCCCATATGGCATCTGTAAGTCACCACAAACAGGCCTGTGATGTACAGCCCAAGAAATGCAGATGTCCGATATAAGCTATTATAATAAGCTGTAGTTAGGTGATGAATGACTTTTGGATGAAGAAGCTTCATTTACTCATATGAGTCTAAATGTCGTCATCCTTTCTTGGAATACATACAATGTAGGGCTTCACTATGCTGTGAAAACATTTTGCAGTGTTTGTGGAGAGAACAGTAGCTAAAGAGAAACGTCTCTTCATCCTGTCGACAGACCTTATAGAAAGTTTGTAGGAATGTGAAAACACTAGAACGCATCCAGGAAGCTGTGAAGTAACAATATATGCGCAAAGATGACACAACTCAAAAGATGCAAAGTATCAGGATTGGTTTTGCAGGCTAGCGCCTTAGCAAAAGTGTCTGTTTCTTGACACAGATAGGAGGTTGGTTGACAGGGGTTTGGACTTTTCAAAAGGTGGCTTTGTTTACAAAACCATGTACAGGCCTTTGATTCTAATTGGTAGGCCTATTGGCAGATTCAGGTTTAGATTGAGTGCCAACATCAGTCGACTGACAGAAAAAATGAAATGGTCAGATGAGAAATCCTCTTTGCTTCTTGAAAGCTACTCTCGGGACCTACAATTTGAACAAATTCTGCAGAGCTGAACTAACTTCAGAGGTCCAAGTTCGAACGCAGCAGCTCCCAGGTGTGAATGTGTAATTATCAATTAGAGAGAAGCTGGATGGATGCTGAGAAGGTCACGCATGGTCAGCAACAGTACCTGAAGGAAGACCAGTTTAAAAAAAAAAAAAAAAAACACTCGCATTAAAGCTAACTTCTGTCCTCTCTCATATGTCAGTCTATCTTTGAAGTTCTTCTAAAATACATTTATTTTGTTAAGAGCCTTTAGGGTTAGTCCGTGCATTTAAGGTGACTTGTGATTTGTTATGAAATGGGAGTTCTTTAAGTCCATCCCAGAAACATTTAAACCAATGTTGTGATTGTTTTAGATAAAGGCAGCAGACAGTATACGATTTTTTAGCAATGCACTTAAACGCATTTCTCGTGAAAACATTTCACTCCCTATGTGACCCTGATTCATCTCAAAAAAGCATGTTCATCAAAACACATTTGAAGATGCATTTGAGATACTGTGCAGTGATAAAGACTCCCAGTTCATGATACGGTTTAACCATTTGTTTGTTTTTACTAAATCTTAGTAGCTGTAATACCAAGAGTTTTACATTACAACCCAATTGGCATTTAGAAGATGCCAATGTTCAGGGGGTCACCAATTCATGGTTGACTGACACGAGCACAAAAACCAAAACATTATTGAACAGTCAAACTCATATTAAACTGCTATGAACTGTCAAAAATATAGATTTTTTATTTTTTCTCAAGCAAGACAAGCAGACTAAAAATCTCAACTTTCATTTGGCACCTTCCTTGGGAATTTTTTAAGCAGGTGCAGGCTGTTTTATTAAAATCAACATTTTACGTCCAAATGTTATTAGTGTAAAAAAGAATGTCTACTTAACTTTTTCACCCAGAGAAAGCTGTTCAACATGTATGAACCTGTTCACCACTCACAATCATTACGAAGAAAACATTTACTATAGATTGGAGCAATGGACTGTTTATTTTTTTGGGTATAGAAGTCTTCAAAATTCAAACAGTTCTTTCCTGCTGCCACCTGGGGCCAACAAAAATGTTTGTTGTTGCTTTATCCTGCGCGAGTGCAATTATCCCCTCTATGCTGATGATGCATGTGTATATTCTGAAGTGTTGAACGGACTTGTGGGAAGCATTTCAAACCTTGTGTTTCTTTACGTTGATGGGTAGAGTAAGTCACTAAGAGTGCTTATATAATAGCTTTTTAACAATCAATGCGTCTACGTAGATAAGTGGCTGTGATGCAAGCAGCATCATTCATATACCTGCCCAGAGACTTTGTTTCAACCTGGAGGATTAACAAGTGTATCCACTCGGGGGCAGATTAGGGCATAATCAATCCTGGTTGATACCAGAATATCATCTTTGAAAACATCTAATTTATATAAAGTAAAAATTGAACATGGAAACATTCGAGGACGCTACTCAATGGTTGATGTTTATGAAATTGTCTTCAAAACCTTCCCCCATTGTTGCCATCATCTGTTCAGAGGGCGCTACCCTGCCTGTCCTGTTAATATTTCTGGTTGCATCTTGCAGATGAGTTGCATTCTTTTCTGATGGTGTGAACAATTAACACTCTAAAGGATCAATGTACTGTTTACCTGGGTCATGTTGTCCTCATTCATTGTTCCCGATCGGACCGAGTTCTTCGCTGTGCGGCTTTATTAACTAGGCAAATACAAGCATGGGATTGGGACTTGGTATTGGCAGATATTCAATATTTAAAAAAATTGGATCAGGGTCTGGGACCAAAAAAGCTCATTGGCACATGCCTAGTTTGTACATATACCTATGAAAAGTAATGCACAACAATTCATACAACCCATGTATTAAATAGGAACCATATTGACCTTAGTTCTTAGGAAGTGCCCTGTTGTGGCCGTGGTAATTATGATGGAAGCAAGTGAGGAAGTCAGGGATACAGTAGGCTATAAGACAGACAGGTTTTCATTGAGATGAGATCTCTGTGGTGGGTAGGGTCAGTTACAGTAACCTTCGGACATACCTATGAGACATTCATTAGGTGAAATTGTTTGGTACTGGAGTCCTTATTTTAACCCAAACCATATCTCTTTTTTCTAACCTTAACTAAGTAATTATGGTGCCTAATCTCGCCCATCATAAAACATCACAGTCATTTACCGGTCACCGTTTCACAGCGTCCAATAGAATGTTCATGTATCTTAAGATAGAGTACGAAACGTTGCACATACGTTTTCATAACATATCATACGAACCGATGTATGACAATGTTTTGACTGGGCACCCTGCGCGGCCATTTTGCACATGCATAATCATTGTTAAAAGCTATTTTATCAGCACTCTGACCTGCACAGGGTTTGTGGTTGTATTCCCAATGAAGACACTAACGGAAAAAGTGTCCATATAAGCTCTCTTTGGACGTATGTGTTTCTCCTCGGCAGGAAAGCTCTTTTTTTTTTACTCTGGTGGGTCGAAATGCAAAAGAATCAAGAATGCAAATTGAAAAAAAGGAATATTGGGAATAACTTGGTAATAATAGTTGTGTTATCCTGACGGTGTTGTGTCCTACCTGAACTTGTGGATGTCGGTACAGTGGTGAGAGTCACTGCGATGTTAATGGTGCTGAAAACAACAACTCTATGTCAACAATGGGTATGTCATGTTGAACATGATAATGTACAGATAATGCATATGTCAAGCACCCAATTGTGAGCCAAGGGCGAAGCTTTTTTGGGCAATGAATCATTCCGTTGTCATTGAGGTAAAATAACAGTTTAAGGGCGCTTTCACACCTGGAGTCTGTTGCTTTGGTCCAAATCAGTTGGGGAGTTAGTAAACTCGGAGCAATTTGCCCTTGGTTGGTTCTGTTTGGTTTCACACCTGGAAAAATCCAAGCGTGCCAAAATGCTCCGTTATAAATCCCGCGAGAACATCCACTCCTGTTATTGGTCGGATGTTTTTGGGGGCGGAGGCAAGAAAGTAAACACAGCGGGGTTAACTAACTCTAGTTCGATTCAACCGAACTAAAGGCTATGGTGTGAAAACGCCCTAAAGTGGTGCGCTGGTTATATATCGACATGAACAAAAACATTAAAAAGTAAATGAGTTCCAAAACTCAAATCATCTTTAATTAATTGATGCAAGTATTTATGTTTATTTATTTTTGTATTTGTTTTATATCTATTTATCTATTGTTTACTCACTCGGTGGCCATGTCTTTGGTATGACTCTTATATTAAGATGTAAAAACTGAAAATAGATTTTTTTTTTTATCATTCTGTATATCTGTATATACCAGAGTGGCGCTATACTAGGATGTGTATGTATGAGTGCTTTTGGTTTGTATGTGTGTATTCTATGTACAGTATGTGTGTAAGGGTGTGTTCTAAGTAACTTTTGATAATGCTGCTTAAACATCCTCCGAGTGAACGAGCAGAAAAATAAAAACAGTGGTGAAAATATTTATGACGCTGTTTAAAAAAGAGCTCAACAAGCTGTGCTGATATGTAGATGGAACCAATGCAGTAGTAAACATGGCCGAACAGCCGGCCCAAAACACTGCTGTGTCTGGGTGTTCTGTTATGTCGTTAGAGGTAGAAGGTTTAAACATATCGTCCCTGTCGGGCAGAAATCTCCACATTTCGTCATTTTAACTTGGTTACCCTTTATGTCTGTCTGTGGGTTTAAAAGAACCCATATTCTGCCTATTTTCAGGTTCCTAATTGTATTTTGAGGTTGTACCAGAATAGGTTTACAAGGTCTCATTTTCTAAAAACACCATATTTTTGTTGGACTGCACATTGCTGCATTGCTGTTTTCACCCTGTGTGTTAAGTTCTCTGTTTTAGCTCCAGAGTGAGACATCTCACTTCTATACTATCTTTGTTGGAAGCTGCACATGCTCAGTTGCTCGGTAAGAACACATCAGCTAGATAACTCTTTCTCCAGCTTTGGTCAGTCCAAGGCAGGATTAGCTGGGCGACTTCTTCTAGACCAGGGCCACTTGTGGAATACCTGCACAACAGGGACAGGAAGTTGTAGCAATGTTTTTCCATTAAGCATGAGCTAGCATGCTAGCGCTAGCATGTGCTACGGTTAGCCACCTTGTCTCTAGTGACGTAGAAAGCCGTGCAGATGTTGAACAGTTCACCTGGAGACAGAGGACAGAGGACATTCAGAAACTGGACCTCACTCAAAACACCATGGAGGTTTGTATGTGTGTGGAAGCACCAGAGACACAAAATAACACCCAACATCCCAGAAAAAGTGATTTTATTCACAATATGGGCACTTTTAAAGTATTTAGAACCAGTCATATTTCATCGGACTTCAGTCCTATTCATGCGGGACTAGTGTTACCACAAGACCCTCATGTGATTTCAAAATGACCACCTATGTTTGTGTTTTGTGCGGCATATTCTCAGGGCAAAAGCGAAGTCTGTATTTTACTCAAATTCACTAACATTATCCCCGAGATAAGTTGGGAGGCGTTGTAAAAACATGGATTTAGAATTGCCAAGGCAGCCAATACGACCCTGAATCACAAATGCCCTTTTCACATGGGATTAGTATCATCTGGAGACCTTGTGTGGTTTGAAAATTACCCCACCCAGTCATGCATGATTTTACTGACTTATGTGCACCCCAAGAGTTTGGTACCCAGAGCCACATGGAGGACTGCCAGGTTGGGGCACTTGAGTCGGGGTTCTGTATCTTTTTGGGCCGGGCTTGGCCTCTAAAAATACAGAATACATTAGTGTTGCTGTGAAATCTAAAGTAAATAACTGTAGGTTTCACAGCCATTTTTTACAGTGTGGTAGCAGGTAGTGGGTAGTAGCTTAGTCTCAGAGACAGAGACGTCCTGCCCTGGGCAGACAGCTGGCGGATCAAAGAGCGAGGCCTAGGATTTGAGACAAAAATGAAATGACACTGAAACCATGCAGGTGCACCTTTAAAATCGTTTTCAAACCAAAACATAGCAATGTGAATGAAGCCTTAATTGTGCCATTAGCTCCACTGGGACAGAATCTGATTGGCTGTTTCCGTCAACCTCTCCTCTCCGCTGAATCTTCCCGCCCTGTTTATCTCGTTTCTTCTCTCTTTCTTCTCAGCTCTCCTCTGTCTTTCCTCTCGAGGCGACAACACCAACTCTCTCCCTAAAACCAACTTCCTTTGATCTCTCCCTCGCATCAGCATCCCTCCATCCGGGGGATTGGCTGTTTGTTTGGTCGGCGTCTCGGGAGATCCAGCAACCAAACAACCATCCATCCTCCTCCCTTTCTCCTCACGTCTTATTTTTCTTTTTCGCTGTTGTGTAGATCCAGCTCTTCTTCTTCTTCTTCCCTTTTTTTACTCTACAGCAGACAAAAGGAGGACAGGGCTGAGTACTCCTCCCCTTTTTCATCCTTTTGTTCTTCATTTTAATCCCATCTCTCCCCTCTTCATTCCCTCCTTGCATTTCTTTATTCCTCCGCTCCTTCCCTTCTTACTTTTCTTCATTTTTTCCAACTTTAGCCTCTTTTCTAGGGATGCTCCGAGTACTCGGCTGAAACGAGTATCCGGTACGGATAAAGCACTTTTTCCGAGTACAAGTATCATACGAGTAATATGAGTCAATATCCGTGCTCGGATTGAATACAACTCCTCAACTCCTTAAAGCGTTCTGGGATTCTTTTCATCTTGTGTCAGACCTCATGTGTGATTTTGAAGCGTGGGGTGCTGATTCTTTGATATCACTGACGCACACACACACACACACGGATGTACATGCATAAATTCACACATAAAACGACCAATACACTCTCACACACAGATATAGAGTTGATGCTACAAAACATGTCAGAGTATGACGTACACTTTACACAAGTGTGATTGATGTGTGCATCTCAAAGTGTGTGTCAAAGAGAAAGAGAACATCAAGAGCAGGTGTGGGTGTGTGTGTGTGTGTGTGTGTGTGTGTGTGTGTGTGTGTGACACAGCTCTCGCTTTGGTCATACAGAGATTGGATGGCCCTGAGAAGGGACCCCCTCACCCCATGCCCCCGCAGCACCTCCCACAGTTTCTCCCGGGACCCGGTCACACGCTCTCTCCAAATCCACAAAACACATGTAGAATGCTTGGGAAACTCCCGGCCCCTCCAAGATCCTTGCGAGAGTGAAGATCTGATCCGTTGTTCCACGACCAGGACGAATCTGCATTGTTCCTCTTCAATCCGAGGTCCGACTATCGGCCGAACCCTCCTCTCCAGCACCTTGGAGTAGACTTTACCAGGGAGGCTGAGAAGTGTGATACCCCTGTAATTGGCACACACCCTCTGGTCCCCCTTTTTGAAGAAGGGGACCACCACCCCGGTCTACCACTCCTTAGGCACTGAGTGTAAATTCTAATTTCCCCTGTAAACAGTACAGATCAATAAACAGTTTAAATAAATACATATTTATACAGTAAATAAATAGTATAAATTAATTAAATTAAACCTTGACTTGCTGTAAAGGAGAAGAAGCAACAGTCTATAGATGTTATAAGTCATGTCATGTCTCCAGTCAGTAGTGCATCATGGGTACGTTTCCCAGCGTCGTGGGCTGTCAGATGTCAGTCACCTGTTGCCATGGGAAACACCACCCGCTGAGACTCAGAGGTTGGGACTGCATTATCAGAAATATGCCCAAAAATAGTTTCTTTTTTGTTTTTTATATAAATTATTGCAGAAAGTCTAACTTCTTTTAATATCGTGACCCAGTGACTGAATAACATGTATTTTTCTGAGAGAACTTCTTTGAAAATTAAATTAAAAAATGATGTTTTATTTATCAAAAATCTATCACTTTGTGGGTTACAGTTTGACAAGTTTCTCAGGGCTGATGGGGGGGAGAGAGAGAGAGAGAGAGAGGGAGAGAGAGGGAGAGAGAGAGAGAGAGAGAGAGAGAGGGGAGACGAGAGAGAGAGAGAGGGAGAGAGAGAGAGAGAGGAGAGAGAGAGAGAGAGGAGAGAGGGAAGCAGAGAGAGAGGGAGAGAGAGGGAGAGAGAGAGAAAGAGAGAGAGAAAAAGAGAGCGAGTGAGGACAAGAAAAAGAATTACTCAAAAGATAAAAACCCCATCTTTGTCTCACGTTGCCTAGGTAACTGGACGATCGTTAAGCCATTAGTCCTCCGGTCACCATGGAGTGGTTACCCTGGTGGTGTGTGTGTGTGTGTGTGGTGTGTGTGTGTGTGTGTGTGTGTGTGTGTGGGTGTGTGTGTGGTGTGTGTGTGTGTGTGTGTGTGTGTGTGTGTGGGTGTGGCGTGTGTGAGTCCTCCTTCCTCCAGTTGGTCTTTGTAACAGTGCTGCCTCACTGTGGTCAAACCTGCTCACTGCAACAGAATTAGGATTTATTAAAGTGTTTTTCTATTTGCTGTTGTGATTTGCACTTCAGGGCCACCGTAGTCAAGTCCTGAATATTTCCTTAGTTCCAAAGAGTAATCCGTCTTTGAATCCCAGAGGACAACAACAACGTCACTGCCTGTGGACTGACAGAAATGAAATGTTTCTATAGAAGCATGACGCTTTCATTCTTTTCACTCATGTCTTTTCTCATTCAGCGCTGCAGACACATGCAGTACACTGGCATCTGCACAAAGTAACTAAGTACATTTACTCAAGTACAACAAGCTAGTAATTAAATATGTAATTAAAATAAGCTCCACTTTTATCAGCTGCATCATGATGTTTAGAGGTTAGTGGATAAAAACTATAATATCCAATATTCTGAAATGAGCCATTCTGCACAATAAGTAGTTTTACCTGTGGTATTTATGTATGTGTTTTGACACAAACACAGTTGTACTTTTAGTAGTAGTACCTAGGGAGGTGGTCCAGGCACGTCAAGCTGGGAAGAGGCCTCGGGGAAGACCCAGGACTAGGTGGAGGGACGTCCAGCTGGGAGGAGGCCTCGGGGAAGACCCAGGACTAGGTGGAGGGACGTCCAGCTGGGAGGAGGCCTTGGGGAAGACCCAGGACTAGAGGTGGAGAGATTACATCTCCAACCTGGCCTGGGAACGCCTCAGGACCCCCCAGTCGGAGCTGGTGGATGTGGCT
>NC_045739.1:74001-84396 GCF_008692095.1 Etheostoma spectabile | reverse complement strand
AAGTTTGGGGTCCCCTGCTGGAGCTGCTCCCCCCGGGGCCCAATACCGGATAAGCGGGTGAAGATGGATGGATGGACTTTTGTACTTTTAGTTCAGTACACTTTAGAATACAGGACTTTTGCCTGTAACAAAGTATTCTACTCTGTGGGATTGCTACTTTTACTTCAGTGAAAGACTTGAGTACTTCTTCCACCACTGGCAATCTGCATGTTCAAGTCTTCCTTGAAGCGATGTTTACAGGGACAGGGTATCTTTGGAATGTTAGAGCAATTTGGATTTTCCTCTCACGTTCTCAAATGTTACGTTGAAAACTAAATAGGCATTGATCCAAGTTTGAAAGACACGTTTGGGTATTATTCATGAAGATTTCTACACTCACTGAGGTTTGATCAGAGTCAAATGTTGCTCCATTCTGATTGGTGCGGCAAAAAAATGGGACAAACTGAGCTTTACTTACTAAGCACTTCTGCACTTCCAAACCAAATTTTAAAACCAGGATTGTGAACAAGAACTTTCTTAAGTGTAAATCACTTAAAGTGAAGGGAAAAGTGTTAAATTGGAGTCTATAATCAGTGCAGAGAGAATGGGCCTTATCAGTCTCTGGTGGAGTTTCCTCTTGGACAGGAAGTGGGCTTCCTCTGCTTCCTGTGTGTATGTGTGTATGTGTGTGTGTGTGTGTGTGTGTGTGTGTGTGTGTGTGTGGTGGGGGTGGGCCCGGAATAGTATACACAAGAAACAAGAATGGAGCAGCCGAGACAGAAGGTGACATAACTCCAACCGAGAGAGACAGAGACAAAGAAGGAACGATGGAAAAAACAACTGTAAGACAGACAAAAAGACAAGAAAAGACAAACTGAAACCAAAACACATTCAGAAGGAGTGCCCAGGACCCGGACCCGTCTGACCCAGAACAGGACTACTACAGAGGGGGACTGACCCACGATGGACTATGAACCCAAGAAATCCAAGAAGGTACAGTAGCTTGTGTTTTGTCTCTGAGTTTCTACATTTGGACAGGGATTGGCTTGGTCCTGAACTTTCTCCAGAACACATTTTGTCATATTTCATCATCCAAGAGAAGAGTTGGGAGTCTATTATTTTGGATTTGAAGGCCTTTTGATGACCAAACAAGCTTGAGTGAAGTCCTACAGCAGATGGTTTTGAGTGTCCCTGTATTGACAGTCTCTGACCCATCCAGAAATCTTTGGTGACAAACCAAAAGCAGCTAAAGGGTTGGTCGCACCAGCATTTACAACCGATTGTGTGTGTGCGGGATTTCAGCGACCGCAGAATTCACTTGCAAGTCAGTGTGAATCTTTTGAAGCATATTTACACTGCTGACTAATAACACACTGTCTCTCTTGACAGGCTGATCTTTAACCCTCATGTTGTCCTCATGTTGTCCTCATGTTGTCCTCATGTTGTCATATATCTTTTTTTTTTTAATTTCCCAAAATAACATGATTGATTCCAACGCTCTTTGCCAAGTACAAATCTCTACTTTCATTAATTTTGGGTCTTATTCAATTTTATAGCATTTGAAAAACAAATGGAAGTGTTTTTGAAATAGTATTGAGTAAAAGTTGACATATTCCAGTCTGTGATTATCCATCAACATCCATTCCTTTAATTTTAGTCTCAATAATTCCTAATTTCTGCTTTTCTTACTCAAACATTAGGTATAATTCCCTTATTTATTGACCATAAATTCCAAAAATAACTGTAAAACTAAAGTTAATAAGTTAGTGTTACGTAGTGTTGAAAACATCAAAAAATGGAAACAATGATATCAATCTGGAATAGTCTGTGAATTTATTGTCCCTAAATATATTCTAAAACCCAAAATAAAACATTTCCTAAATAGGTAAGACTATGACAATGTATAAGAAGAAGAAAAAGCACAAAAGGAAAAAAACCTTCACCTTGGTTTGACCTGGACAGCTTGTTACATTCACGACAACCAGTGGAAACAAGATGCAGAACAAAACTCCTTACCATAACCATAACTCATAACCATCCTCTGTCTTATGATTCATTCAGCTGACTACAGAGATCTTCATCTGACACGTAGAAATCTGTTTTACTTCAGACAGAAAGACTCTTAATCAAGCTAATTTCATCCCTTGCTCTTTATTTAATTGTGTGTGTGTGTGTGTGTGTGTGTGTGTGTGTGTGTGTGTGTGTGTGTGTGTGTGTGTGTGTGTGTGTGTGTGTGTGTGTGTGTGTGTGTATGTGTGTGTCTAATGGTGTGTGCTGTGTTGACAGTGAGTGTCAGCAGGGAGCTGTCAGAGATCACTGCTCACCTGTCAATCACTGTTGGAACAGCCCAGGGGATGTACTGCATTAACACACACAGACACACACGCATACACACACACACACACTGAGGTATGCATGCATAAATGAACCATCTTCTATTAAATTCTGGTTCATATTCAAAGCCCAAACACCCCGCCACTGACTGGAGCCTGCTGGGATAAATACAGCCACAATACTGAAGCGTTGGACAAAATCAACAACCCACTAATAATTTAGTCATTGATATTTTGAAGTGGGGTTATATGAGATCCTTCTCCATGGTCAGGGTGTTAGCTGCATGCAGTAGCTACTGGGACTATGAAGTAGCTCATACAACCATACTTAATATATCAGAACTATCTCTTTACAATTTAGAGTTTA
The DNA here is from genome assembly GCF_008692095.1 of Etheostoma spectabile. Classification (NCBI taxonomy): domain Eukaryota; kingdom Metazoa; phylum Chordata; class Actinopteri; order Perciformes; family Percidae; genus Etheostoma; species Etheostoma spectabile. Next base: position 81,717 of record NC_045739.1, on the reverse strand, counting down.
CCTTGAGGCTAGAAGACACATCCTTGGGTCTTTATAATCTTTTTTCTTTTTTTACCTTATGCTGGCAGTGCATTTCAGTTATTTTATTTTTTCTATTTATTTAATTTAATTTTGACTTTATTGCTTTTATCTTCATATTGGGTACCTTGTCTTTTTTACTGTGCTTTTATTGTGTTGTCTTTTATTCTGTATTGTTCTAGTGCAGCACTTTGGAAACCTTGTGTTTGTTAAAATCGGCTATATAGATAAAGTGGATTGGATAGGTTTCATCAGTCTCGGGGGGGGGGGGGGTATTTTTTCTGATAATGATTAAGGTGACCAATCAATGGGTACATTAAGCAAGACAATGTGAATTTGTTGCTAGATGATGAATTCATCCAGTGATACCTCTTGTGTCCACTAGACAGCAACACACAACAGGAAGATTTACCCGCTAGCTGCATAAGTTACAGGTGGAAGAAATAAGCATCCAGAAGCCTTCATAAGCAAAAATGGCATGGCTCCACAATAAAATATTCCACTTATTGATTAAGATAAGATAATACTTTATTGTCTGTAACCCAAGGGTTACAGAAATGGATCTTTGACAAGGATCCACAAAGACAATAGAATAACAAGACCTGTATACGCTGCCGGCCGGGGCGGGGGGGGGGGGGGGGGGGGGAGGGAGGGATCACTTTGTGCTGTTGGCTGTTGCAGAGGGGATGAAGGATTTCTTGGAGATGTTTCCAGGCCAGTGGTGCGTTCAAACGCCCGCCGGATGGTGGTAGCTGGAAGGAGTGATGGAGGTTGTGAAGGGAAGTGCACACTTTAAACAATAAATATTAAAAGCATGGCAATAACTAGTAGACAAACTGTTGAGAGAAGTGGATCTTCATCAACTGCATTTTCTGGAATGTAGGAGATCACCAAAATAAAAGCAGAGAAACTGTAATTGTCATGGTAAAAATGATCAACCATATTCTGGTCATTTGTATAAATAGATATAAGTAGATATCCCCCATAGTCTAGTATCAATTCAGAGAGTGTTAGTGTAGCTGCCCCCCCGAATTCTGTTTTGAAACCCAGCCTGTGGGGTGCTACTGTATCTTGATGTTTTCAATTGAGCGAGAGAGAGAGGGAGAGAGAGAGAGAGAGAGAGAGAGAGAGAGAGAGAGAGAGAGGCTACATTACTGGTACTGAAACTGCTCTTCTCTCTTTCTAGATTAGAACCCTGTTAACGACTGTCCCTCCTTTTCCTGTTTGGACAACCCCCCCCCCTCTCCCCCGGGTTTCATCTTGGGGAGTAGGCATGTGCTCAAAAGATTGACTGACAATATTGAGATATATGGTTGTCATATGGTAGGACTAGAGAGGCGTCATCTCTCAGAGCCATGAATATTCACACATAATGAAAACCTTCAGATGCCTTTTTATGAACCAAAGAATAGGATCGATAGATGGGTCACCTGAAATCCGACTGTCTGGGGACAGTAAAAAGGTCTTATTATTAATTTCTTATATCTTCCGTCCCCATGCCTAACACTGGGGCTCCTTCTCCTCAGAGTTTTGTCTCTCCTATCAAGCGGCTGGTTTGGTCAAAGTCCAGTCGCAGGCCGGTGGATCGGGGCAGCGTTTACCGGCGCCCGCTACACACCGTTCCTCTCTACCCCCCCGACTATCTCATCCACCCGGAGAGACTCATCTTCGACTACGTAGAGAAGGAGGTCAAGGTAAAATACACACTAATGCAACCAAATATGCTGAACCAGGGGTCTTCAATGTTCTTTAAGTCAAGGACCCCTTATCTGAAAGAGAGAGGGAGCAGGGACCCCAGGGACCCCAGGGACCCCATACTACATATGTTTATGAAATGAAGTTGCGTATTAAACTGTGCCTACAATAACAAAACCGTTGTAGTGTATAGAATGAAACAATAATTGTTGGCATGATTTTATAAATTCTGTATTAAAGTGCTCATATCATGCTTTTTGGCTTTTTCCCTTTTCTCAATTGTGTTATATATCTTTTTGTTCACGTTGTAGGTTTACAAAGTGAAAAAAAAAACCTGCCCTCATACTCTGCTTCTGACTGGCTAGTAGTCCTTACCTAGGTACTGTCAGGGCCCTCATACTCTGCTTCTGACTGGCTAGTAGTCCTTACCTAGGTACTGTCAGGGCCCTCATACTCTGCTTCTGACTGGCTAGTAGTCCTTACCTAGGTACTGTCAGGGCCCTCATACTCTGCTTCTGACTGGCTAGTAGTCCTTACCTAGGTACTGCACATGTGAGACTCCCAACAAAGATAGTATAAAAGTGTGATGTCTCACTCTGTAGCTAAAACAGAGAGCTCAACACACAGGGTGAAAAGAGGAGCTGCAGCAATGTGTAGTACAACAAAAATATGGTGATTTTTGATAATGAAACTATGTAAACCTATTCTGATTTAACTTTTAAATACAATAATGAATCTGAAAATGAGCAGAATATGAGCACTTTAATGTTTTAATGAGCATAGGGAATCCTTAGGATGAACTGTACGTGTGGATTGTAGTGACCACGTTACCTAAAGGGCCAGTAAACGTCAATGTCTTTTCACAAAGAACTGTTGGGTCATTGTAAATTATAGAGTATGGTCTAGACCTACTCTATCTGTAAAGTGTCTCGAGATGACTGTAGTCATGAATTGATACTATAAATAAAATTGAATTGGTTTATATTTGCTAATAATATGTTGGATTCATGTAAAGGCATTTTTTTTTCTTACAATTTCTTTAATGATTTTTTTGAACTCACAAGTAGCACATTTACAATATTTATTTAAAGAGTCCAGCAAATTATATGACATTATAACATGTACAGAACAATGGCACCTCCAGCAAAGCCATATGATACGCATAAATACGAGGAAAAGGTATGAGGTGTCGCGGACCTGTTCCTTATGTCACCAGTGACCTGATGACCCCAGTTTGACCTTTCACCTCTCCCGTCAGTTCCTCGGCCACCTGACCTGGGTGTCGGTTTCCCTGAACCCCTCCAGCCGAGACGAGCTGCTGCAGCTGCTGGACACAGCCCGGGTTAGTGATCAATAACTTATCTATAAGCATTCACTGATAATGTATCTATCATGAAGCACTTCTGAGGTTAGTGATGGGCAACATCTCCATCTTACAGGCAGCAGCTTCCCCATTAAACTAGTCTTCATACACTACGCATATTGTTTCTTTTACTGTAAATAGACATACAGTTTCTTACTGTATTCTGTTTTAATTTACAGTAATAAACTGGTTGCAGTCTAATTCCCGGCTTTGTTTTCCCAAGATGCATTGGTATTACCAGTACATACCTGTAATCTGTAACATTCGCAGATGGTGCTGTAATATTATTATTTTCCAGCAGAATGCATTGCCATTTACAGTATGATCCTGTATAAAATTAAAACAGTAAGATACTGTGAGATTTAGGCTGTAAACTTACATCAAAGGTTTACAGCGTCGAGCCATTATTTTTTCGGGAATTCTTTATAGATATTTTACCCTTCCTTAGTAGAATTTAGTTTTTGCTTCAAATACAAGCTACCCAAGTAATGGTTACGTTTTAATATAAATTCCCGTAGTGAGTTTGTGATCATTATTAATTTTTTACTCAGTAATGGATGGGATGAAAAACAATCCCTCAAAATGTAGTCAAGTACATTTTAAAATTAAACTTGAAAATACAAAATACACAACAAAACTAAGTGAGTAAATGTATACCGTTACTTTCCACCTCTGTTGATTACATTCCTAAACTGCTGATGAATAATCCCTAATCTTGACCCCGTGTCCCTGTGTGTGGGTCAGTAGCAGTTGAAGGTGCTGCCGTTGAAGACCAGCGTGGATCAGGACTGCATTCTGAGTCTGTCCGCTCGCTGTCTGCTGCTGACGTGGAGAGACAACGAGAAGCTGCTGGTGAGGATCCCCACCCACGAGATCGCCGCGGCCTCCTACCTGAGAGACGACGCACTGCACCTGCTGGTCCTCAAGACGGGTGAGGCCTGGGCCCCCAGGAAGCGTGCCAATCTGACAATAGCATCCAAACAGTGGAATAACACCACCCCCGTCCCTCACATGCTGCCCTCTGACCCAAAAAGACCTGTTCCCACAAACTGACATGGTGAAAGAGACGTCTGCAAATCAGTGGATACTATTTTGGCTGTCACAACCCTGCAAAATGACACGTTTCAGTATTGTAATTTGGAAAGTCCAGAAGTTAGTCTCTCTCTTACTTGGTATTAGATTTTGACGTTTCTTTGAAGGTAATATTTATTAAGTGATTTTTTTGTTTGGCAGTATTTGGGAGGGAGTTCCATTCCATTCATTGCTCTGTGCCTGTGACATTAGATAGACCGGCTCTTCTACTATGAGAAAGATACATGGACACATTTTTCAACTCTCATCCCACAGGTCTGAACGTGGATACAGTGGTTGCCGGGGACGACAGCCTGGACAGGAAAAAGCCAACGGGCATAGACGGCCGACGTCAAACCCTGAGCTGCAACGCCGACCCCCGGCCCGCAGGGGGCACCATGGAGCGGCGGCACACCATCTGCGGAGTCGACTGGAGGCCCTCCCTGTCCCGCAGCAGCCACGACAAAAACCAGAATGTGGAGAGGAGGGAAGGAGCAGGAGGAGGAGGAGTAGAGAGAGGCGGGGGGGAGAGAGGAGGAGGAGGGAGTTTAGAGAGGAAGAGGGTGGGAGGGAGCTGGGAGAGGAGGCAGCAAACGCGTAAAACGGGAGGGAGCTGGGAGAACCGCAGAGTAAGACCCATGAGCGGGAGCTGGGGGGTGGGGGTGGGGTTGGGAGGGGGTGGTGGTGGTGGAGGGAGCTGGGAGAGGAGGCATGTGGGAGGTGGGGGAGGAGGGAGCTGGGAGAGGAGGGGAGGAGGTGGTGGCGGCAGCGGGGGGAGCTGGGAGCGGCGGCAAGCCTGCACAGGAAGCTGGGAACGGGGGAAGAGCTACGGCAGCTGGGAGAGGAGGAACCACAACCCGCTGGAGCCCACGCCCTGCCCCGACGCCTACTGCAACCTGGTCATCCTGGCTGTGGAGAACAGGGTGGGGCACCCGGGCGCCCTCATTCCCTCCCTCACTACTCCCTGTGCAGTGTGTATTACCGCGTTTTTCCACTGCTGGTATCAGCTCGACTCGCCTCGTCTCTACTCGACTCGACGCACTGTGCGTCCGTTCTCCATTGCAGTGAGGCGAGCCGTGTCTGGTCGTCATAGCAGCAAACCGCCGTGACCTAACGCGACACACACAGAACGGCGAAGGTGCTTTTGATTCTCGGCGTGATGCCACAGCCAGAAGGCAAATTAGTTTCCAATTTCCAAAAATATTAGTGGTTAGTGACGATTCTCTCCAACCAATCAGCAGTTTGGAGGTTTCCCCGTCACCTTTTGGTTTTGCCTCAGCTCACTTGGAACCTCAACTGAGGTATTACTAAAGACGTACCTGTTAGCAGGTACCAGGGACTTTTTTCCGTAATGGAAAACCATCGAGTAGGTACCATGCAGTGGAAAAACGCCATTAAATAGTGAACTATATAGGGAAAGCCAAACTAGATTTCAGACACACTGAAAACCTGGTTGTGTCAGGAGATGCACTGGTTATTTGTGTGATGGATGCCCTAGCCTGACCAGCCAGACCCACATCACGATTTTGGGTCTGGGAACTCCCCAATGGCAGGGCTCAACCCGGGGGGGGCGGGATAAACGGTTGTCTTTCAAATTCCCTCTGCACGCAATAGGATAACGCTACAACCAATCAGAGCACCGCTGGTTGATAGATTTTCAATTCAATTTTATTTATAGTATCAATTCATAACAAGAGTTATCTCAAGACACTTTACAGATAGAGTAGGTCTAGACCACACTGCAGAATTTACAAGGACCCAACAGGTCTAGTAGTTTCCTCCAGAGCAGCAACAGTGGAGAGGAAAAACTTCCTTTTAGGCAGAAACCTCGGTCAGACCCAGGCTCTTGGTAGGCGGTGTCTGATGGAGCCGGTTGGGGTTAGAATGAAGAGTAGCAATAACAGTCACAAAAAGATAACGGAACAGAGACTAAATATAGTAGTTTGTAGTGGTTCCTGGCGTATCTGGGCCCTGCAGGGCGTTAAGGCCCAGCAGGACGTAGCAGGATGTAACAGGGCGTCCAGGACGTGTGAAAGATTAAACTTTACCCTCCAAACACATCTTCTTTTTTTAAGAATAACTTCAGAGCTTAAATTAAATCACACTTGACGCATCTTTCCTAATATAGTAAGGTTAACAATGAGTTACAAATTCATTTTTATCAAATTGAGCAATCCCCCAACTTGGAGAAATAAAACTGGTCTCTAGTACACCCACACCAAAATATGTATTAATGGAATAATTAAATAAGGTAGTGTCTCCAAACTCCCAATAACCCCCCCTCCCACACATACATGGACATTTGCACTAAGTACTTTCAATTCATATTATTTATTGTTTATTCACACAGTGATATTCATACTGTTTTTTTTTTTACTCAGAGCTTTGCAAAGAAATCTCACTCAATGTGAATATGCAGCTGAATGCCAATAAAGTCAGTCTAAGTCTAAGTCTTACCTCCATTATAACTTGTCTGCTCCTAGTTGTACTACAGCGCTTATTGTTAAAACAAAATCCAGCACACAGTCTTTCAGGTTTTACAATAACTTACAACAGTACAATACTATATAAACAAAACTTTTACCTTACAATTCAATTCTTTTCTGTATTGGCTAAGTATTGATTTATTTAAGCTATTTTTGAACTGAATGATATTACAGCTTTGTGTGATGTCATTGTTCAGTCCATTCCATAAGGTCACCCCCCCAACTGAAACACTCATGCTTTTAACAGCAGTTCACACACACTCTCTCTCTGGGAGTTGTATGAGAACATTTACACCGCTCTCATATGTGTGTGTTCAGTGCAAAACTGCATCCGACATGCATTTAGCCTAGCTTAGCATAAAGACTGAGAGCAGGGGGAAATAGTTTGCCTGATTCCATCCAATGTCTACGCAGACTCCAAAACCTCCTTTTTTAACATTTCTGTTTGTGCACAGATGAAAGAAACAAGAAATGGACGTGTTAATGAGTGAGCTTTAGGGAGTGCTTTGGAGTGTATTCTCAACATGGGACAGAGCCAGGCTAACTGTTCCCCCGCTTTCAGCCATCAAGAGACTAACCAGAGACTAAGACTATTCCAGCTCCATATGTAACATGCAGGAATTAGATTGATATCCATATTCTTATCTAACTATTCATGTTTTACTTTAGTTATTGAAAATTACATTTATCTCAAAGTGGACAGTGGACTATAATGTTGGACCATCTAAAGTCCCAATGTGATGTAATATGTTTGCAACAATGCAGAGTATGTGTGTGTGTTTGTGTGTGTGTGTGTGTGTGTGTGTGTGTGTGTGTGTGTGTGTGTGTGAGTGTGTGTGTGTGTGTGCACAGAATTGACAAGTTGTGAATATCCCTGTGGACATTCACTCCGCTCTGAAAGGAAATAACAGTGACAGGAAATATAGCAGTGAAGAGAGTGCATTCAGTGGGATCACTGATCATTTGGCTCTTGTTTTGGAGCTGTGGAAAGTAGGGCAGTACTGCTCAATTCCTCCACAAACACACACACGCACACACACACCCACACACACACACACACACAACCACCCCACACACACACAA
>NC_045739.1:70969-73311 GCF_008692095.1 Etheostoma spectabile | reverse complement strand
GTGTGTGTGTGTGTGTGTGTGTGTGTGTGTGTGTGTGTGAGTGCGTGTGTGTGTGTGCAGGATGCTGCAGAGGAGTACTGTTCTCTGATCTGTCAGATGTTCCAGATCATTTACGGCCATCAGACCATTGAGTGTGTCGACAGAGCCGGGTTTCATCACTCCATGCCGGACCGCTATTGGCTGCAGAGGAGTGAGTGACACATAGGCTTTTTATATGTCAAAGGTAGAACAAAGACTAATTCAAAAAGATTTTTTTTTTTCATTTTCATGAAACATATGAGTAATTTAAATCTAATCTCATTTTAGAGATGTTGAGTTAATGCAGACTCCAGTTACAACTGTACTGCACATATCACTTTTTACACATTTTGCAATTTTTCCCAGAATTTTTTGCATGTCATTTTCATCACATTAAAGCAGTTGTGCATAACTGTTTTATATTTATGAGCGTCTGTTACATTCAAGCCATCGCCAAATGAGTTGCTACAAAGCTAATTAAGACTATCAGCTCCACTTAACTCTCTCTGGAGTCCTCAGTATGACTATGTTTAGTAGACTGTGATTGTGCGACTTTTGCGCGCAGAAACTAGTACTGATGGACTGAAGAGTCCATCATGTTTTTTTAATCCTCCTTGGCTACTAGCAACTGCGTGGAGGAGGGGTGGAGGTGGTGCGTGATCCCGGAAGGCTTGTATCATGTGGACGCGCCGACAGTTTTGTCGTCATTACTTAGAATTCCTCATGGGGGAAACAGAAACTACGCACTGTAGCTCATCACACTGTCTCTGTATGTCTCTGTCTGTCTTTATCTCTGCCTGTCTCTGTCTGTCTCTGTCTGTGCAGGTGACAGCTGTCTGACTGACATGTCCTATGGCTATGATCCAGAGTTTAGCTGCTGCAGCTCATAGTGAGTAACATTGACCCTGATGATGCTGGGACGACTCCACATAAATACACTGGGACTCCTTTTAGGAAATCCAACCAAAACCAAGCCAGTCTACATGGGTATAATATCCCTGGTCAATAGTTCAGAAATCACCTAACAATGTCTTTAAGTTCTAGAAATGGCCAGGGTCATATTCAGTGAACAGCTAGCATCACATACTCCTGTCCATCTGCACACCAGCAGAACTAATGTTTTGGAGCTACTTGAATTGGTCATTTTGCAGTAGGGAGAGATAAATAAAGCTTATTTTATGATTGTTTTGCAGTGATTAACGCTGAAGCATAAATAAATACCCATCAACACTTCTCAGAGTGATTTCTCCTCCCTATGCATATTTATTGCAGCAGCTGGACTAGGAAATAGGCTTCTCTAGTAATATTTTAAGACAAAGGGAGAACACTTCTCTTAGTTTAATTTCAGTAAAAGTAAAATTGGGCTTTGCTGTCGGCTTCATGATACAGATTTTACACAGTGAAATAAAAATCTATGTTGTTTTGTTCAAAAGGTGCAGCAACTTGTGATGGCTGCCCCACGCTCAATTCCAACCAATCAAATAATTTGTACCGCCCCTGGGTGTTAGCGGGTGTTGTAACCCCTTTAGACACACAGTCAACCTGGGTATAACCCTGGTAGGGTATAACCCTGCTAGGGTATGACCCTGCTAGGGTGTGACCCTGGTAGGGTATGACCCTGCTAGGGTATGACCCTGGTAGGGTATGACCCTGCTAGGGTATGACCCTGGTAGGGTATGACCCTGCTAGGGTATGACCCTGGTAGGGTTATACCCAGAGTTGGGCTGAGGGTAGGACTCGGTGTCAAAGGGCTGTCCCATCTAAATATTACTCTGTCAATGTCAAGTCAGAGTGTTATTCTCTCCATGATGTTATAACAGAGTCTCTCTCTCTCTCTCTCTCTCTCTCTCTCTCTCTCTCTCTCTCTCTCTCTCTCGGTGAGAGAGTGCAAAGAAGTCATAAATGAACAGAGAGCACGAGGTACGGCACTGGGCTCCGATCTCATCACACTCTGCAGGACACCATCGCAGTCTGGCTACTAGTGACGGAGGGAGACAGCAACCCGCCTTGCTGTGATGAAGGAGTACATGATCACGTGTGTGTGGTGTGTGTGTGTGTGTGGTGGTGTGTGTGTGTGTGTATATGCACGAACGGCTCAGTAGCCAATAATCAGTCTTTCATGATCCACAACAAGGAAACAGCAGAGTAGATGCTCATGCATTCTGTCATAAGAGAAATGTATGTATGTAATGATGTTCGGATGGTGAATGAATGAGCAACACACAGCACACAAACAGATGTATAGCCTTGTATACAAAACATGCATACTTACAATTTAGTGGTTACTAACACCGACACATGCTTTCTAATCTTGTTTGAGTTTA